>NW_021629766.1:52596-109812 GCF_900700375.1 Denticeps clupeoides | reverse complement strand
AAAAAATGATTAAGTTTGAAAAAATCATGTCAGTTTTGTCAGTTTTTCCACTTTGTCACTTCTGAATGTTGTTTTAAATCAGGTTTGTCAGTTATTCCTTTTCACTTCTGACTTATGTTATTTTTAACTTTGTCAGGAATTGTAAAATGCTCAAAAATCTACAAAGTCGAAAAAAAAAAAGTATGAAGTAAAACGGTTTTAAAAAATGACAAAAAATGACAAAAGTCAGAAGCGAAAAAGTAAAAAAAATTATTAATTCGAAAAAAAACATGTCAGTTTTGTCAGTTTTTCCACTTTTTTACTTCTGACTTTTGTTGTTTTTTAAATCAGGTTTGTCAGTTATTTCCCTTTTTACTTCTGACTTTTGTTTTTTTAACTTTGTAATTTTTTCCACTTATTCACCTAAGTAGGAATTGTAAAATGCTCAAAAATCTACAAAGTCGAAAAAAAAAAAGTCCGAAGTAAAAAGGTTAAAAAAATGACAAAAAATGACAAAAGTCAGAAGCGAAAAAGTGAAAAAAGTGATGAAGTCGAAAAAAAACATGTCAGTTTTGTCAGTTTTTACACTTTTTTACTTCTGACTTTTGTTGTTTTTTATATCAGTTTTGTCAGTTATTACCCTTTTTCACTTCTGACTTTTGTTTTTTTTACTTTGTCATTTTTTCCACTTATTCACCTAAGTTGGAATTGTAAAATGCTCAAAAATCTACAAAGTCGAAAAAAAAAACAAAAGTCCGAAGTAAAAAAGGTTAAAAAATGATAAAAAATTACAAAAGTCAGAAGCGAAAAATTGAAAAAATTGATTAAATCGAAAAAAAAACATGTCAGTTTTGTCAGTTTTCCACTTTTTTACTCTGACTTTTGTTGTTTTTTAAATCAGTTTTGTCAGTTATTTCCTGTTTTCACTTCTGACTTTTGTTTTTTTAACTTTTTAATTTTTTCCACTAATTCATCTAAGTAGGAATTGTAAAATGCTCAAAAATCTACAAAGTCGAAAAAAAAAAAAGTCTGAAGTAAAAAGGTTAAAAAAAAATCACAAAAAATGACAAAAGTCTGAAGCGAAAAAGTAAAAAAAATGATTAAGTTGAAAAAAACATGTCAGTTTTGTCAGTTTTTTCCACTTTTTTACTTCTGACAGTTTTTTTTTAAATCAGGTTTGTCAGTTATTTCCTTTTTACTTCTGACTTATGTTATTTTTAACTTTGTCAGGAATTGTAAAATGCTCAAAAATCTACAAAGTCGGAAAAAAAAAAAAGTCCGAATTAAAAGGTTAAAAAAATGACAAAAAATGACAAAAGTCAGAAAAGAAAAAGTTAAAAAATGATTAAGTCGAAAAAAAACATGTCAGTTTTGTCAGTTTTTCCACTTTTTTTACTCTGACTTTTGTTGTTTTTTAAATCAGTTTTGGTCAGTTTTTTCCCGTTTTCACTTCTGACGTTTGTTTTTTTAACTTTGTCATTTTTTCCAATAATTCATCTAAGTAGGAATTGTAAAATGCTCAAAAATCTACAAAGTCGAAAAAAAAAAGTATGAAGTAAAAAGGTTAAAAAAAATGACAAAAAATGACAAAAGTCAGAAACGAAAAAGTGAAAAAAATGACAGTTGAAAAAAACATGTCAGTTTTATGAGTTTTTTTCACTTTTTTAATTCTGACTTTTGTTGTTTTTTAAATCAGTTTGGTCAGTTATTTCCCTTTTTCACTTCTGACTTTTGTTTTTTTAACTTTGTCATTTTTTCCACTTATTCACGTAAGTAGAAATTTTAAAATGCTCAAAAATCTACAAAGTTGAAAAAAAAAAAAATGAAGTAACAAGGTTAAAAAAATGATTAAAAAAATAAAAAGTCTGAAGCGAAAAAGTGAAAAAAGTGATGAAGTCGAAAAAAAACATGTCAGTTTTGTCAGTTTTTCCACTTTTTACTTCTGACTTTTGTTGTTTTTTATATCAGTTTTGTCAGTTATTTCCCTTTTCACTTCTGACTTTTGTTTTTTAACTTTGTCATTTTTTCCACTAACTCACCTAAGTAGGAATTGTAAAATGCTCAAAAATCTACAAAGTCGAAAAAAAAAAAAAAAAATTCCGAAGTAAAAAGGTTTAAAAAAATGACAAAAAAGGACAAAAGTCAGAAGCGAAAAAGTGAAAAAAAAAGTGATTAAGTCGAAAAAAACATGTCAGTTTTGTCAGTTTTTCTACTTTTTTACTTCTGACTTTTGTTGTTTTTTAAATCAGTTTTGTCAGTTATTTCCCTTTTTCACTTCTGACTTTTGTTTTTTTAACTTTGTCATTTTGTCCACTAATTCACCTAAGTAGGAATTGTAAAATGCTCAAAAATCTACAAAGTCAAAAAAAAAAAAAGTATGAAGTAAAAAGGTTAAAAAAAATTACAAAAAATGACAAAAGTCAGAAGCGAAAAAGTGAAAAAAATGACAAAGTTGAAAAAAAACATGTCAGTTTTGTGAGTTTTTTCACTTTTTTATTCTGACTTTTGTTGTTTTTTTTAAATCAGTTTTGTCAGTTATTACCCTTTTTTACTTCTGACTTTTGTTTTTTTTTTACTTTTTCATTTTTTCCACTTATTCACCTAAGTTTGAATTGTAAAATGCTCAAAAATCTACAAAGTCAAAAAAAAAAAAAAGTCTAAAGTAAAAAGGTTAAAAAAATGACAAAAATTGACAAAATTCATAAGAAAAAAAGTAAAAAAAAATGATTAAGTCGAAAAAAAACATGTCAGTTTTGTCAGTTTTTCCACTTTTTTACTTCTGACTTTTGTTGTTTTTTAAATCAGTTTTGTCAGTTATTTCCCTTTTTCACTTCTGACTTTTGTTGTTTTTTAAATCAGTTTTGTCAGTTTTTTTCCTTTTTCACTTCTGACTTTTGTTTTTTTTTTAACTTTGTCATTTTTTCCACTAATTCACCTAAGTAGTAATTTTAAAATGCTCAAAAATCTACAAAGTCGAAAAAAAAAAAAGTCTGAAGTAAAAGGTTAAAAAAAATGACAAAAAATGACATTTTTTCCACTTATTCACCTAAGTAAGAATTGTAAAATGCTCAAAAATCTAAAAAAGTCTAAAAAAAAAAAAAATTCGAATTAAAAAGGTTAAAAAATGACAAAAAATGACAAAAGTCAGAAGCGAAAAATTGAATAAATTGATTAAGTCGAAAAAAAACATGTCAGTTTTGTCAGTTTTTCCACTTTTTTACTCTGACTTTTGTTGTTTTTTAAATCAGTTTTGTCAGTTATTTCCCGTTTTCACTTCTGACTTTTGTTTTTTTAACTTTGTAATTTTTTCCACTTATTCACCTAAGTAGGAATTGTAAAATGCTTAAAAATCTACAAAGTCGAAAAAAAAAAAGTCCGAAGTAAAAAGGTTTAAAAAAATGACAAAAAATGACAAAAGTCAGAAACGAAAAAGTAAAAAAAATGATTAAGTTGAAAAAAACATGTCAGTTTTGTCAGTTTTTCCACTTTTTTACTTCTGACTGTTGTTTTTTAAATCAGGTTTGTCAGTTATTTCCTTTTTCACTTCTGACTTATGTTATTTTTAACTTTGTCAGGAATTGTAAAATGCTCAAAAATCTACAAAGTCGAAAAAAAAAAAAGTCTGAAGTAAAAAGGTTAAAAAAATGAAAAAAAATGACAAAAGTCAGAAGCGAAAAAGTGAAAAAAATGATTAAGTCGAAAAAAAGCATGTCAGTTTTGTCAGTTTTTCCACTTTTTTACTCTGACTTTTGTTGTTTTTTAAATCAGTTTTGGTCAGTTATTTCCCGTTTTCACTTCTGACTTTTTTTTTTTTAACTTTGTAATTTTTTCCACTAATTCATCTAAGTAGGAATTGTAAAATGCTCAAAAATCTACAAAGTCGAAAAAAAAAACAAAAGTCAGAAGTAAAACGGTTTTAAAAAATGACAAAAAATAACAAAATTCAGAAGCGAAAAAGTGAAAAAAGTGATGAAGTCGAAAAAAAACATGTCAGTTTTGTCAGTTTTTCCACTTTTTTACTTCTGACTTTTGTTGTGTTTTATATCAGTTTTGTCAGTTATTACCCTTTTTCACTTCTGACGTTTGTTTTTTTTTACTTTGTCATTTTTTCCACTTATTCACCTAAATTGGAATTGTAAAATGCTCAAAAATCTACCAAGTCGAAAAAAAAAGTATGAAGTAAAAAGGTTAAAAAAATGAAAAAAAATGACAAAAGTCAGAAGCGAAAAAGTGAAAAAAATGATTAAGTCGAAAAAAAGCATGTCAGTTTTGTCAGTTTTCCCACTTTTTTACTCTGACTTTTGTTGTTTTTTAAATCAGTTTTGGTCAGTTATTTCCCGTTTTCACTTCTGACTTTTGTTTTTTTAACTTTGTAATTTTTTCCACTAGTTCATCTAAGTAGGAATTGTAAAATGCTCAAAAATCTACAAAGTCGAAAAAAAAAAAACAAAAGTCAGAAGTAAAACGGTTTTAAAAAATGACAAAAAATAACAAAATTCAGAAGCGAAAAAGTGAAAAAAGTGATGAAGTCGAAAAAAAAACATGTCAGTTTTGTCAGTTTTTCCACTTTTTTACTTCTGACTTTTGTTGTGTTTTATATCAGTTTTGTCAGTTATTACCCTTTTTCACTTCTGACTTTTGTTTTTTTTTTACTTTGTCATTTTTTCCACTTATTCACCTAAATTGGAATTGTAAAATGCTCAAAAATCTACAAAGTCGAAAAAAAAAAAGTATGAAGTAAAAAGGTTTAAAAAAATGACAAAAAATGACAAAAGTCAGAAACGAAAAAGTGAAAAAAATGACAGTCGAAAAAAACATGTCAGTTTTATGAGTTTTTTCACTTTTTTACTTCTGACTTTTGTTGTTTTTTAAATCAGTTTGGTCAGTTATTTCCCTTTTTCACTTCTGACTTTTGTTTTTTTAACTTTGTCATTTTTTCCACTTATTCACCTAAGTAGGAATTTTAAAATGCTCAAAAATCTACAAAGTTAAAAAAAAAAAAGTCTGAAGTAACAAGGTTAAAAAAAATGATTTAAAAAAATAAAAAAGTCTGAAGCGAAAAAGTGAAAAAAATGACAAAGTGGAAAAAAACATGTCAGTTTTGTCAGTTTTTCCACTTTTTTACTTCTGACTTTTGTTGTTTTTTAAATCAGTTTTGTCAGTTATTACTCTTTTTCACTTCTGATTTTTTTTTTTTACTTTGTCATTTTTTCCACTTTTTCACCTAAGTAGGAATTGTAAAATGCTCAAAAATCTACAAAGTCGAAAAAAAAACAAAAGTCAGAAGTAAAACGGTTTTAAAAAATGACAAAAAATAACAAAATTCAGAAGCGAAAAAGTGAAAAAAGTGATGAAGTCGAAAAAAAACATGTCAGTTTTGTCAGTTATTACCCTTTTTCACTTCTGACTTTATTTTTTTTTTACTTTGTCATTTTTTCCACTTATTCACCTAAGTTGGAATTGTAAAATGCTCAAAAATCTACAAAGTCGAAAAAAAAACAAAAGTCCGAAGTAAAAAGGTTAAAAAATGATAAAAAATTACAAAAGTCAGAAGCGAAAAATTGAAAAAAATTGATTAAATCGAAAAAAAAACATGTCAGTTTTGTCAGTTTTCCACTTTTTTACTTCTGACTTTTGTTTTTTTTTAAATCAGTTTTGTCAGTTATTTCCCTTTTTAACTTCTGACTTTTGTTTTTTAACTTTGTCATTTTTTCCACTAATTCACCTAAGTAGGAATTGTAAAATGCTCAAAAATCTACAAAGTCGAAAAAAAATAAAAAAATTCCGAAGTAAAAAGGTTAAAAAAAATGACAAAAAAAGACAAAAGTCAGAAGTAAAAAAGTGAAAAAAATGATTAAGTCGAAAAAAAGCATGTCAGTTTTGTCAGTTTTTCCACTTTTTTACTCTGACTTTTGTTGTTTTTTAAATCAGTTTTGTCAGTTATTTCCTGTTTTCACTTCTGACTTTTGTTTTTTTAACTTTGTAATTTTTTCCACTAATTCATCTAAGAAGGAATTGTAAAATGCTCAAAAATCTACAAAGTCGAAAAAAAAAACAAAAGTCAGAAGTAAAACGGTTTTAAAAAATGACAAAAAATAACAAAATTCAGAAGCGAAAAAGTGAAAAAAGTGATGAAGTCGAAAAAAAACATGTCAGTTTTGTCAGTTTTTCCACTTTTTTACTTCTGACTTTTGTTGTGTTTTATATCAGTTTTGTCAGTTATTACCCTTTTTCACTTCTGACTTTTGTTTTTTTTTACTTTGTCATTTTTTCCACTTATTCACCTAAATTGGAATTGTAAAATGCTCAAAAATCTACAAAGTCGAAAAAAAAAAAGTATGAAGTAAAAAGGTTAAAAAAAATGACAAAAAATGACAAAAGTCAGAAACGAAAAAGTGAAAAAAATGACAGTCGAAAAAAACATGTCAGTTTTATGAGTTTTTTCACTTTTTTACTTCTGACTTTTGTTGTTTTTTAAATCAGTTTGGTCAGTTATTTCCCTTTTTCACTTCTGGCTTTTGTTTTTTTAACTTTGTCATTTTTTCCACTTATTCAACTAAGTAGGAATTTTAAAATGCTCAAAAATCTACAAAGTTAAAAAAAAAAAAATGAAGTAACAAGGTTAAAAAAATGATTAAAAAAATAAAAAGTCTGAAGCGAAAAAGTGAAAAAAGTGATGAAGTCGAAAAAAAACATGTCAGTTTTGTCAGTTTTTCCACTTTTTTACTTCTGACTTTTGTTGTTTTTTATATCAGTTTTGTCAGTTATTTCCCTTTTTCACTTCTGACTTTTGTTTTTTAACTTTGTCATTTTTTCCACTAACTCACCTAAGTAGGAATTGTAAAATGCTCAAAAATCTACAAAGTCGAAAAAAAAATAAAAAAATTCCGAAGTAAAAAGGTTTAAAAAAATGACAAAAAAGGACAAAAGTCAGAAGCGAAAAAGTGAAAAAAAAAAGTGATTAAGTCGAAAAAAACATGTCAGTTTTGTCTGTTTTTCTACTTTTTTACTTCTGACTTTTGTTGTTTTTTAAATCAGTTTTGTCAGTTATTTCCCTTTTTCACTTCTGACTTTTGTTTTTTTAACTTTGTCATTTTGTCCACTAATTCACCTAAGTAGGAATTGTAAAATGCTCAAAAATCTACAAAGTCAAAAAAAAAAAAAAGTATGAAGTAAAAAGGTTAAAAAAATTACAAAAAATGACAAAAGTCAGAAGCGAAAAAGTGAAAAAAATGACAAAGTTGAAAAAAAACATGTCAGTTTTGTGAGTTTTTTCACTTTTTTATTCTGACTTTTGTTGTTTTTTTTTAAATCAGTTTTGTCAGTTATTACCCTTTTTTACTTCTGACTTTTGTTTTTTTTTTACTTTTTCATTTTTTCCACTTATTCACCTAAGTTTGAATTGTAAAATGCTCAAAAATCTACAAAGTCAAAAAAAAAAAAAAAGTCTAAAGTAAAAAGGTTAAAAAAAATGACAAAAATTGACAAAATTCATAAGAAAAAAAGTAAAAAAAAATGATTAAGTCGAAAAAAAACATGTCAGTTTTGTCAGTTTTTCCACTTTTTTACTTCTGACTTTTGTTGTTTTTTAAATCAGTTTTGTCAGTTATTTCCCTTTTTCACTTCTGACTTTTGTTGTTTTTTAAATCAGTTTTGTCAGTTTTTTTCCTTTTTCACTTCTGACTTTTGTTTTTTTTTTTAACTTTGTCATTTTTTCCACTAATTCACCTAAGTAGTAATTTTAAAATGCTCAAAAATCTACAAAGTCGAAAAAAAAAAAGTCTGAAGTAAAAAGGTTAAAAAAAAATGACAAAAAATGACATTTTTTCCACTTATTCACCTAAGTAAGAATTGTAAAATGCTCAAAAATCTAAAAAAGTCTAAAAAAAAAAAAAATCGAATTAAAAAGGTTAAAAAATGACAAAAAATGACAAAAGTCAGAAGCGAAAAATTGAATAAATTGATTAAGTCGAAAAAAAACATGTCAGTTTTGTCAGTTTTTCCACTTTTTTACTCTGACTTTTGTTGTTTTTTAAATCAGTTTTGTCAGTTATTTCCCGTTTTCACTTCTGACTTTTGTTTTTTTAACTTTGTAATTTTTTTCCACTTATTCACCTAAGTAGGAATTGTAAAATGCTTAAAAATCTACAAAGTCGAAAAAAAAAAAAGTCCGAAGTAAAAAGGTTTAAAAAAATGACAAAAAATGACAAAAGTCAGAAACGAAAAAGTAAAAAAAAATGATTAAGTTGAAAAAAACATGTCAGTTTTGTCAGTTTTTCCACTTTTTTACTTCTGACTGTTGTTTTTTAAATCAGGTTTGTCAGTTATTTCCTTTTTCACTTCTGACTTATGTTATTTTTAACTTTGTCAGGAATTGTAAAATGCTCAAAAATCTACAAAGTCGAAAAAAAAAAAAAAGTCTGAAGTAAAAAGGTTAAAAAAATGAAAAAAAATGACAAAAGTCAGAAGCGAAAAAGTGAAAAAAATGATTAAGTCGAAAAAAAGCATGTCAGTTTTGTCAGTTTTTCCACTTTTTTACTCTGACTTTTGTTGTTTTTTAAATCAGTTTTGGTCAGTTATTTCCCGTTTTCACTTCTGACTTTTTTTTTTTTAACTTTGTAATTTTTTCCACTAATTCATCTAAGTAGGAATTGTAAAATGCTCAAAAATCTACAAAGTCGAAAAAAAAACAAAAGTCAGAAGTAAAACGGTTTTAAAAAATGACAAAAAATAACAAAATTCAGAAGCGAAAAAGTGAAAAAAGTGATGAAGTCGAAAAAAAAACATGTCAGTTTTGTCAGTTTTTCCACTTTTTTACTTCTGACTTTTGTTGTGTTTTATATCAGTTTTGTCAGTTATTACCCTTTTTCACTTCTGACGTTTGTTTTTTTTTTACTTTGTCATTTTTTCCACTTATTCACCTAAATTGGAATTGTAAAATGCTCAAAAATCTACCAAGTCGAAAAAAAAAGTATGAAGTAAAAAGGTTAAAAAAATGAAAAAAAATGACAAAAGTCAGAAGCGAAAAAAGTGAAAAAAATGATTAAGTCGAAAAAAAGCATGTCAGTTTTGTCAGTTTTCCCACTTTTTTACTCTGACTTTTGTTGTTTTTTAAATCAGTTTTGGTCAGTTATTTCCCGTTTTCACTTCTGACTTTTGTTTTTTTAACTTTGTAATTTTTTCCACTAGTTCATCTAAGTAGGAATTGTAAAATGCTCAAAAATCTACAAAGTCGAAAAAAAAAAAACAAAAGTCAGAAGTAAAACGGTTTTAAAAAATGACAAAAAATAACAAAATTCAGAAGCGAAAAAGTGAAAAAAGTGATGAAGTCGAAAAAAAACATGTCAGTTTTGTCAGTTTTTCCACTTTTTTACTTCTGACTTTTGTTGTGTTTTATATCAGTTTTGTCAGTTATTACCCTTTTTCACTTCTGACTTTTGTTTTTTTTTTACTTTGTCATTTTTTCCACTTATTCACCTAAATTGGAATTGTAAAATGCTCAAAAATCTACAAAGTCGAAAAAAAAAAAGTATGAAGTAAAAAGGTTTAAAAAAATGACAAAAAATGACAAAAGTCAGAAACGAAAAAGTGAAAAAAATGACAGTCGAAAAAAACATGTCAGTTTTATGAGTTTTTTCACTTTTTTACTTCTGACTTTTGTTGTTTTTTAAATCAGTTTGGTCAGTTATTTCCCTTTTTCACTTCTGACTTTTGTTTTTTTAACTTTGTCATTTTTTCCACTTATTCACCTAAGTAGGAATTTTAAAATGCTCAAAAATCTACAAAGTTAAAAAAAAAAAAAGTCTGAAGTAACAAGGTTAAAAAAAATGATTTAAAAAAATAAAAAAGTCTGAAGCGAAAAAGTGAAAAAAATGACAAAGTGGAAAAAAACATGTCAGTTTTGTCAGTTTTTCCACTTTTTTACTTCTGACTTTTGTTGTTTTTTAAATCAGTTTTGTCAGTTATTACTCTTTTTCACTTCTGATTTTTTTTTTTTACTTTGTCATTTTTTCCACTTTTTCACCTAAGTAGGAATTGTAAAATGCTCAAAAATCTACAAAGTCGAAAAAAAAACAAAAGTCAGAAGTAAAACGGTTTTAAAAAATGACAAAAAATAACAAAATTCAGAAGCGAAAAAGTGAAAAAAGTGATGAAGTCGAAAAAAAACATGTCAGTTGTCAGTGTGTCAGTTTACCCTTTTTCACTTCTGACTTTATTTTTTTTTTACTTTGTCATTTTTTCCACTTATTCACCTAAGTTGGAATTGTAAAATGCTCAAAAATCTACAAAGTCGAAAAAAAAAACAAAAGTCCGAAGTAAAAAGGTTAAAAAATGATAAAAAATTACAAAAGTCAGAAGCGAAAAATTGAAAAAATTGATTAAATCGAAAAAAAAACATGTCAGTTTTGTCAGTTTTCCACTTTTTTACTTCTGACTTTTGTTTTTTTTTAAATCAGTTTTGTCAGTTATTTCCCTTTTTAACTTCTGACTTTTGTTTTTTAACTTTGTCATTTTTTCCACTAATTCACCTAAGTAGGAATTGTAAAATGCTCAAAAATCTACAAAGTCGAAAAAAAATAAAAAAATTCCGAAGTAAAAAGGTTAAAAAAATGACAAAAAAAGACAAAAGTCAGAAGTAAAAAAGTGAAAAAAATGATTAAGTCGAAAAAAAGCATGTCAGTTTTGTCAGTTTTTCCACTTTTTTACTCTGACTTTTGTTGTTTTTTAAATCAGTTTTTGTCAGTTATTTCCTGTTTTCACTTCTGACTTTTGTTTTTTTAACTTTGTAATTTTTTCCACTAATTCATCTAAGAAGGAATTGTAAAATGCTCAAAAATCTACAAAGTCGAAAAAAAAAACAAAAGTCAGAAGTAAAACGGTTTTAAAAAATGACAAAAAATAACAAAATTCAGAAGCGAAAAAGTGAAAAAAGTGATGAAGTCGAAAAAAAACATGTCAGTTTTGTCAGTTTTTCCACTTTTTTACTTCTGACTTTTGTTGTGTTTTATATCAGTTTTGTCAGTTATTACCCTTTTTCACTTCTGACTTTTGTTTTTTTTACTTTGTCATTTTTTCCACTTATTCACCTAAATTGGAATTGTAAAATGCTCAAAAATCTACAAAGTCGAAAAAAAAAAAGTATGAAGTAAAAAGGTTAAAAAAAATGACAAAAAATGACAAAAGTCAGAAACGAAAAAGTGAAAAAAATGACAGTCGAAAAAAACATGTCAGTTTTATGAGTTTTTTCACTTTTTTACTTCTGACTTTTGTTGTTTTTTAAATCAGTTTGGTCAGTTATTTCCCTTTTTCACTTCTGACTTTTGTTTTTTTAACTTTGTCATTTTTTCCACTTATTCAACTAAGTAGGAATTTTAAAATGCTCAAAAATCTACAAAGTTAAAAAAAAAAAAGTCTGAAGTAACAAGGTTAAAAAAAAATGATTAAAAAATTTAAAAAGTCTGAAGCGAAAAAGTGAAAAAAATGACAAAGTGGAAAAAAAAATGTCAGTTTTGTCAGTTTTTCCACTTTTTTACTTCTGACTTTTGTTGTTTTTTAAATCAGTTTTGTCAGTTATTACTCTTTTTCACTTCTGATTTTTTTTTTTACTTTGTCATTTTTTCCACTTATTCACCTAAGTTGGAATTGTAAAATGCTCAAAAATCTACAAAGTCGAAAAAAAAAACAAAAGTCCGAAGTAAAAAGGTTAAAAAATGATAAAAAATTACAAAAGTCAGAAGCGAAAAATTGAAAAAATTGATTAAATCGAAAAAAAACATGTCAGTTTTGTCAGTTTTCCACTTTTTTACTTCTGACTTTTGTTGTTTTTTAAATCAGTTTTGTCAGTTATTTCCCTTTTTAACTTCTGACTTTTGTTTTTTAACTTTGTCATTTTTTCCACTAATTCACCTAAGTAGGAATTGTAAAATGCTCAAAAATCTACAAAGTCGAAAAAAAATAAAAAAATTCTAAAGTAAAAAGGTTAAAAAAAATGACAAAAAAGGACAAAAGTCAGAAGTAAAAAAGTGAAAAAAATGACAAACTCGAAATAAAACATTCAGTTTTGTGAGTTTTTTCACTTTTTTACTTCTGACTTTTGTTGTTTTTTAAATCAGTTTTGTCAGTTATTTCCCTTTTTCACTTCTCACATTTGTTTTTTTAACTTTGTCATTTTTTCCACTTATTCACCTAAGTAGGTATTTTAAAATGCTCAAAAATCTACAAAGTCGAAAAAAAAAAAGTCTGAAGTAACAAGGTTAAAAAAAATGATTAAAAAAAGAAAAAAGTCTGAAGCGAAAAAGTGAAAAAAATGACAAAGTGGAAAAAAACATGTCAGTTTTGTCAGTTTTTCCACTTTTTTACTTCTGACTTTTGTTGTTTTTTAAATCAGTTTTGTCAGTTACCCTTTTTCACTTCTGACTTTTGTTTTTTTTTACTTTGTCATTTTTTCCAATTATTCACCTAAGTTGGAATTGTAAAATGCTCAAAAATCTACAAAGTCGAAAAAAAAACAAAAGTCTGAAGTAAAAAGGTTAAAAAAATGATAAAAAATTACAAAAGTCAGAAGCGAAAAATTAAAAAAATTGATTAAGTCGAAAAAAAAACATGTCAGTTTTGTCAGTTTTCCACTTTTTTACTTCTGACTTTTGTTGTTTTTTAAATCAGTTTTGTCAGTTATTTCCCTTTTTCCCTTCTGACTTTTGTTTCATAACTTTGTCATTTTTTCCGCTAATTCACCTAAGTAGGAATTGTAAAATGCTCAAAAAACTACGAAGTCGAAAAAAAAATAAAAAATTCCGAAGTAAAAAGGTTAAAAAAAAATGACAAAAAAGGACAAAAGTCAGAAGTAAAAAAAGTGAAAAAAATGACAAACTCGAAAAAAAACATGTCAGTTTTGTCAGTTTTTCCACTTTTTCACTTCTGACTTTTGTTTTTTTTTACTTTGTCATTTTTCCACTAATTCACCTAAGTAGGAATTGTAAAATGCTCAAAAAACTACAAAGTCGAAAAAAAAAACAAAAGTCCGAAGTAAAAAGGTTAAAAAATTATAAAAAATTACAAAAGTCAGAAGCGAAAAATTGAAAAAATTGATTAAGTCGAAAAAAAACATGTCAGTTTTGTCAGTTTTCCACTTTTTTACTTCTGACTTTTGTTGTTTTTTAAATCGGTTTTGTCAGTTATTTCCCTTTTCCACTTCTGCTTATGTAGGATTGTATTGTCTGTTTCATGTTAGATTACTATAAGCAGTGTTATTAATCAGTGTATCATATCATGTTCTGTGGAGTGTTTGCTTATGTATGCTTTCTCTGTTTCTTGTAGACCACACACACACACACACACACACACAGACACACACATACTTCGTTAATAAATAAGATAATTGATAAGCTGGCCTCCAGGCTCCAGCCTCCAGGAATCAGATCCTATTGTCGCTTCACCAGTGTAACACGTCGTGGGAGTGGTAGAATTTACACGACAAGACGTGTGAAACTCAAGAAAGGCAAAGGAGATTTCATTCATTTTTTCTTTATAGATTCTTTATTTACCGAAATATCCTACTGTGTCTTCCTTTTACCTTCAGAGATGGAGGGACCAGGCGAGCAGTACTGGAGGCTCATAGTATACCAGGTGCAGTGCGAGGTGTAATAAGGGTATTATAAATCTGGGTATTATAAGGGTATTATAAATCATTATAAATCTGCTTGGCAGCAGAATCCCAGAATCTCTGTATTTAATCAGCTCAAGGTAATGTTGAGACGTGAGAGAAAGTCCAGATGCACACAAATAACTTGTGAAGCATAAGATTGACAGAGTGCTTGGTCTGAATTGTGCTGACTGTCTGGTTCCAGTTCTGGATTTTACATGGTAAACACATGTTGGAGAGTAACGGTGCCACGTCTGGGTGCAGCAGGAGCCCCAGCTGGCAGCACTCAGCCTGACAGCAGGGCTCTAACCATGGACAGGTGCTGCTGGGTAGGCATCCGTGGTTGGAGCCCTGTTAGAAGGAACCGACACTGATGCATCGATGTGGATCCTGAACTTTGATTTCAGTTCCTGGCAACCGCCACACGCCTGTTGGTTTGTTTTTCTTGGCTTCCTTTGTTTTGTCCCTCCTGCCTTTTTCTTTTGTGCGTATTAATGAATCCCATTTGCCCAGATGTCCCGTCTCTGCGCTTCCTTCCCCCGTCAGCCCGTGGTCGTGACAAACAGAGGTAAAATGTACAATGAGACAAGTTCTGACATTCAAACAAATCCTGTTCAATTTTCTGATATGTATTGTATTTCTTTTCATAAATTATTTGTTGTTCCGGCAGCTCAGGTGGCACTTTATTTTAAAAAGTCTATATTTGCCAGATCAAGTAAAGCATACATGTGCATGTTTTGGGTGTTATGTTTTGGTGTTTAATTATCATTATATTCGTGCATTTTCTAAAGATTCTGTTTTTGAATAAAGGGTTGGAAATGAATGCTTTTATTTATTCATAATTTATAAAAAATAATCGACAGATTAATTGATTATTAAAATGATTGTTAGTAGCAGCCATGCTTCTTTATTATCGGAAGATACATCGAACATTAAGACTAACTGTGCTGTAAAACAAGTATTTGCTTTATTAGATATTTCTCCAGATTTATTTGTTTCAAAGCCAAATGGCGTATGATGTAAGCCAGGACTTTATTAGGCCTCAGACCAAGTGATGATTATCACCATTTCACAGGGTGAAGAGCAGGAATCCGCTGAAGATGCAGTGATTACTCTCATCGTTGTAAAGTCGCTGGTTTCCAGGAAGACGCAGGTTAACCCAGTCTCCCGCCTCCAGCTGCAGAGTCACGCCGCCGACCAGGTAGGAGACGTGGTGGTCCATGTCGTACTCCCCCAGCAACATGATCCTCTGCTGGTTCCTGTACAGCGCTGTGTATGTACAAATAAACCGATCTTTCATCACGATTACAATATGTATTCAGTATATAGCAATAATAATGTCATTTACCTGCATTCATGTTGTTCAGTTTCTCCACTTTGGTCTCAACTGATGTTAGTCTGGTCTTCAGTCCTCCAATCTCTGAATTCAGAGCAGAAAATATTAAAACCACAGTCAGTTCCTACGTGAGCTTTACTAGAACCAGTGGACTTCTCCGTCTCCTTTTTGCATTTCTGCTTATTCTACAACACAAATTCATAAATATCTGAACAGAATGAAGACCCCCACTATGCTGGTACGTAAACTTGGTTAATGAGTTCATCACATGATACCTGAGTTCTTCTGCTGCAGATCTTCTACTTGGTTCTTGACAGCTTTCAGCTCTGCTGCTTGTTCTGATGTAGGTGGAATGCAAAAAATGAGCCAAATCTTCACCAAGAAAATATGATTAGAGATCATTTCAATCCAGCACCTGCATTCTGATGAGTCAGGTTCTCCACGTTCTGCTCATTGTCATCCATTTGGATCTTTAGAGCCGTCAGCTCTGCCACAAGTGCTGCAATAATGAAGTGATAATTCAGTACTTTATGGTAGATTATGTTATGGCTTATTTCTATAGGAGAATAAAGAGTTTTTATGACAGGATGGTCGCATATAACAGTTAATTTATATGGCTGTATATGGCAGTTTATGGCAGTATATAATAGTTTATGGATGAATATGGTTGCATATAACAGTTCATTTATATGGCAGTTTATGGCGGTATATAATAGTTTATGGATGAATATGGTTGCATATAACAGTTAATTTATATGGCTGTATATAATAGTTTATGGCGGTATATGAATGTACATGACTGTATGTATGGATGTATAACAATGTATATTGATGAGATGTCGCTGGTTGTTCCCATGCTCAGAATTACTGTAAAAAATTAAATGGTCACTCTTGTAAGCAGCTTGGATGTGAACGTTGGACTGTCTGTTCTGCATTACCTGCATTTTCCATCTTCAGATTCTCCAGGTCTTTCTGTACGTCGGACAGGACAGCATCTTGCGCTTATATACAAAATAATACAGATGTCTGTTACTCTAAATTATATCTACTCATGCACTCTATTACATGTAGAGAATTGAATTAATGTACTGTTATTCTAACCTAAACTAATCATAACCAATGAATAATAATTCACTGTTTATGTTATTTATACAGTAATTACATGGAATTAATACTATGTGTGATTAAATAATACTATTTGTATAGTATATTTTACACTATAATATTTGTCAAATGTCATTTATGCACCTGCATTCTCCTTCTTCATGTTCTCCACTTCATCCTTCATGGTCTTTATCTCCACATCTTGAGCTAAATAATGTAATAATGTAAATGTAAATGAGCTAAATACCAACATTAAAGTCTGTGAATGATGTTCATACTGGCCTCAGTGTTGTTGAATTAATATTGCACATTTAGAAGATGTGATTACCAGCGTTTTCTCTCTCCAGAACTTTGAAATCCAGCCTCAGATCCAGCACCATGTCTTTAGGGTCCTTTAGGTTGGTCTTCACGTTGTCCAACTGGACTTCCTGAGCCAGCATCGTGTCCCGCAGGTAGCGGACCATGTTCCTCAGGTACTGCAGCCCAGCGTTGATGTCCTGCACAGGAATTTCTTTTTTTGTATTTAGAGGGTTGCTCTGGTTCAGAGAAAGAGCTCTAAATGTGGAGAACAGCAGGAACAGCAAGGAGATGATGACCCTCATCTTCAACACAATCAGGTCAGCTTTCCACTCATCTAGACTCTTCTCCGTTTTGGCCCCTCGGTGGTGGAATGAACTTCCCCTTTAGGTCAGAACAGCTCAGTCACTGAGCACCTTCAAACGGCAGCTCAAGACCTTCCTGTGTAGAGAAGATTTAGATGAACTTGTGACCTTCTTCTTGTCTTCTGTACAGATTCTACAACAGAGTGAATAAAAAGATTGTATTCATAGTTGGGGGTCCTAGTGAACCAGAACTGACCACTTCATCCATGGTAACATGGAAGCATGTTGTAAGTCGCTCTGGTTAAGGACGTCTGCCAAACGCCTTAAATGTAAATGTAAGCGGCCTCCTTTTTTTATAAAGCCGAACTTATTCATTATTTACATTTAAGGCATTTGGCAGACGGCCGTATCCAGAGCCACTTACAACGTGCTTCCAAGTTACCATGGATGAAGAGGGGCCAAGACGGAGAAGAGTCTAGATGAGCGTCTTCCTCGTACCTTCAGAGATGGAGGGACCAGGCGAGCAGTACTGGAGGCTCGGAGTATACCAGGTGCAGTGCGAGGTGTAATAAGGGCTGTGAGGTAGGATGGTGCTACTCCATGTTTGGCTTTGTAGGCCAGCATCAGTATTTAGAACCTGATGCGTGCAGCTACTGGGAGCCGGTGGAGGGAACGTAGCAGAGGTGCGGTGTGGAGAACTTGGGAAGGTTGAACATCAGTCGTGCTGCTTCGTCCTGTATGAGTTGTAGAGGTCGGATGGTACATAGAGGTAGATTCTTGTTTACTGCCACTTTCACTTTTTAATCATTATTATTGGTGTGTTTTACACTTGGCCAACACACTCGCGTCTGAACCAGAAGAGCACCAAGTTCCAGGTTCAAACCCCACTTACTACCATCGTGTCCCTCTGTCCCCAAGGGGACTGTCCCCGTCACTACTGAATGTAAATGTGTTGTTACGGAACACGTAAAATAATATAGTTGTATATAATCCAAGTGAAATATAGTACATGGTGAACTATACAACATGGTTTTTAATGTTTGTCTTGTGTTTTGGACGTGTGAAGCTCAAGAAAGTCAAAGGAGATTTCATTCATCTTTTCTATATAGATTCTTTATTTGGCGTATTTGCATTTTGTAATAACGCTCATGTTACGCTCGCCTTTGCGATGTCCGCATAGCTGCGTCCTGTTCACCAGCCTCCCAGATCAACCTGGACAGCCTGGTTCTTGTACTGTTTTCTTTTCTCCACGTCTCCTTGTGAAGCTTCTCGAAGATGCTCCAGTGCTGCTCTCATGTCCACTGTCTGCTCGAGTTGCCCACACAGTTCCTTCTCCCTTCTGAGGAGGACCTTCAGGGCTTCCTCAATCTCCTGCCTCTTGCTTGTATTGTTTAAGTCCTGGAAACGTTTTTCCAGTTCGTTCCTGGTAGATGTTTCTTCAAGGAGCACTTTTTCAAGTTCTTCTCGTGCTCTGTGCTCATGGTCACGTTCGGCTGTCATCATCTCGAGTTCCTTTTTCATTTGCTGGAGCGTCTCCTCGTGGAGACTGTCTTTGCTCTCCAGCTGATGACGGAACTTTGTCTCTGTCTCCAGGAGAAGCCTCTCTGCCTCTTTCCTGCTTTCTCTTTTTGCTTCAAGCTCTTTTTCAGCTTTCTCTCTCCTGCTCTGCTCATCTGTCATTTGACTTCTCAGCGTTTCCTGCTCCTTCTTCTCGTTCTGCAGCGTCTCTTCATAAAGAGCCTGCATGCTCCCCAGCTGCGTATGGAGCTGTGTCTCCATCTCCATCTGCTTTCCAGTTTCTCTCACGTTACAGAAACGCCTTTCTGCTTCTTCTCTGTTGTGTCTCTCCACGTTCACCTGTGCTTCAAGCTCCTCACATTGCAGCCGTTCCAGATCTTGTTCTTCTCTCAGTCTTTCTTTTACTTCATTCTCAGCCTCCTGGATGGCAATTTGCCTCAGCTCTTCACGCCAAGCCAGGCTGTTCTGTGTCGTGTCACAAATAGCCATCTCCAGATTATTATTAGAGGCCATGAACATCTCCTCCACTTCTTTACGATGACCGGGATCCCTTTCCAGGAATGTCTCCGTCACCGCCTCGAGTGTGCCGAGCTGTTCCCCGAACACCTCAACCTGACCCATCTGAGCTGATTTCAGATCGGTCATTTTGGGCTCAACGGAAACGTCCTTCTTGAAGAAGCGACGCTTGGTCCACCTAACAAACTTCTTCCACGCCTTCATTTCTCTACCTCTATACTGAACTCTCGTAAATCTGAAATAATTTAGTTCTTCACAGCTCACCTCTTAAATAGAGCGAAGCTGATGATGTCACTTTTTTTCAGCCAATCAGATGGAGGAACAAGATCTTAAGAACATTGTGATTGGCTGGTTTCACTCAGCTGATTACGCTACAGAACAAGAGCTCAGAAACATTGTGATTGGCTGAAAAAAATTATATCAGCCAATCACATTAATTCTGGGCTCTTGTTCTTGCTGAAAAAAAAGTGCCTCTCTGGACAGTGAATCAGGAGGAAACCCACACCGAGACAGAAGAACATGTAAACTCCACACACACAAGGTGCTGTCAACGCTATTTGTCCCAAATCAAATTACTGCCACTTTCACTTTTTAATCATTATTATTGGTGTGTTTTACACTTGGCTAACACGCTCGCGTCTGAACCGGAAGAGCACAAAGTTCCAGGTTCAAACCCCACTTACTACCATCGTGTCCCTGAGCGGGACGCTTAACCCTGACTGTGTCCCCCGGGCATACCTGTCAAGTATCCCGTTTTGGCCCGTTCATTCCCGCCGTCCTCCCGTATTAGTATTTTCCCGTAAATCTCCCGTATTTTAATCTGCGTTATTTAACAAAAAATAATCGAGTTGTGTCGCTAATGTCGCGATAAGTGCCGCCTGCAGTAGCTACTACAGGTACTGAAGGTGGCAGTTCTCGCGAGATTAGCGCTTGAGGTCAGATGACGAGATGATGAGTGACGACGCGGGAAAAAAGAAGAAGAAACAGACAGATGATGGACGCCAGGACAGAGAAGGAAGGCGCTCCTGCCAAAAAAACTACATCCTCGTGTCAATACCGCGATCAATGGGACACCGAATGTATTTTTTATGAAGAAGAGCGGGGTGGGGGACAGTCATTTGTAACCGCGATTTTAGCGTCGCACACGGGGGAAGGAATGATGTCCGCCAGGCACAAAAACATGCCCGGGCGATGTCAGCATTCGTGACGAGAAATGCCACTGAGGCAGACCAGGTCACAAGTGCAGAGGTACAAAAGGCAACGCTGTGTACCAAAAACCTGATTCATCAGTTTGTCCAATAATGGCGGACAGGAAACAAAGGTCAGGAGTGGTGCAGCTTGTGCATAAAGCCAGCTGAAGTTTAGAAGTGATTGACAAGTGGTGATTTTAGCTTAAAATGTAAGGGACACTGGGGCTTGGTCGGGGTGGTGGGACTGCTTGTGGTGGGCGCAGGAAAATGTCCCTTATTTTCAAATCCAAAACTTGACAGGTATGCCCCAGGGGGACTGTCCCCGTCACTACTGAATGTGTTTTTACGGAACAAGTAAAATAATATAGTTGTATATATTCCAAGTGAAATATAGTACACAGTGAACTATACAACATGGTTCCAGTCAGTAAAAACATTTGTTTTGCACGTCATTAGTGTGAACATGGACACGCCCCCTACACAAATGGGCCAATCGGATACCAGTGCAACTTTGATTCTACATTTTATTATTAGATCATTTGTACCGTGATATAAAATTATTTTTAATGCTTGTCTTGTGTTTTAGACGTGTCAGAAAGACTTTGGGCGGAACCAGATTTGTTTAGTTGTTTCTATCTGGTCCGGTTAGAGTGTGACACCTAATGAGCCACGCGTATTTTTCACATGTAAATGTGTGCGTTCATGACGGAAAGTAAGTGCTGAGGAGTGTTGTTCACACTCGTGTGTTCGATTCGTTTATCCTTTCATACTGTTTTATATGCAGAGAGAGAGTTTGTAATGTTTGGGAATTATTTAATTCTTATGCTAATTTCCGCCTGATATTAGCGCTAAGCTAACGGGGTTCAATAATTTTCCTGTGTTTTAGCTGCCTATATTTATATTCTAGGTAAAATGTTCTAGTGCTGGTTAGCTGCTTATGTAGGATTGCATTGTCTGTTTCATGTTAGATTACTGTAAGCAGTGTTATTAATCAGTGTTGTGTATCATATCATGTTCTGTGGAGTGTTTGCTTATGTATGCTTTCTCTGTTTCTTGTAGACCACACACACACACACAGACACACACAGACACACACATACTTCGTTAATAAATAAGATAATTGATAAGCTGGCCTCCAGGCTCCTGATTCTCTGACCGGAATTCTCTGACCGGTCTTAATTGTGCTGACTGTCTATGGAGCTAATATTATGACAAAACTATTTGAATGTGAATTGTGTAAATTTGAATTATCAAAACTGAATTTGAAATTATTTTACTTGAATATTAGAGCTAATATTATGACAAAACTATTTGAATGTGAATTGTGTAAATTTGAATTATCAAAACTGAATTTGAAATTATTTTACTTGAATATTAGAGCTAATATTATGACAAAACTATTTGAATGTGAATTGTGTAAATTTGAATTATTAAAATTGAATTTGAAATTATTTTACTTGAATATTAGAGCTAATATTATGACAAAACTATTTGAATGTGAATTGTGTAAATCTGAATTATCAAAATTCAATTCTCTAAATTCAATTTTCTAAAATTCAATTTTCTAAATTCAGTTTTCTAAAATTCAAACCCAGAAATTCAGATCGTACAGAAAGTAGGTCAGAGGTCATTCACAGGGAGGCGTAGATGATCTCCGAAAAGTCGAGCGAAGCATTTTGGCCAATTACAGAGCTGCTCAGGAGGTGACCATTCTTCTGCGTGATCATGAATCTCCCAGAGGTAAGGGATTTTTAAGCATTTATGGTTTATATTTATATATTGTGTTAGCGTTCCCAGCATGTGAAACATTATCTGAGCGGTCTCTGGTGTTTGTATATTTGATAAAAGGGATTAGCATACCACCGTGTCTATATAGAACGCGAACACGCCGCAATAACTTTAAGTGACAAAGCGGCCGTTGTAAAGAGCTTAGAATCCGTTTGCTGTTGGGAATTTCGCATTCAGTGTAGACATTATCCCTGATTTTAATCATCAGGTTCTACTGTCTTCTGTCATGACGCGTCACACCGCTCGTGTCCTGTCTAGACAAGGTGTAAACGTAATAACTCCAGGTACGGATTAAATAAACAGAATAGAATACAATAGAAAGCCTTTATTCAAATTCAAATTTTATTTGTCACATACACAGTCATACACGGTATGATGTGCAGTGAAATGCTTTCTGCAACTGCTACAGACCACAGTATTGTAAATGTTGCAAGTAAACAGTGAACCAATATGCAAATATTGCAAACATAACCAAGTATTACACTTTTACGTCTTTAACATAAAATATGTGTAACTGGTAGGGTGAAGGTGTGCAAATGAGTTACAGTTTTTACAATGTTTAAGAAAGAAGAAAGAGCCATAAAAGAAAGAGCAGTAAGGACCTAAAAAGCGCAGAGTGATTATGTGCAAAGTGATTATGTGCAAAGTGGTTTTGTGCAAAGTGGTTTTGTGCAAAAGAGTCCGGAGTGATTGGAGGTGAAAGTGCATGAGTTCTATGTACTGTTGTTGAGAGCTTGGACAGCCTGCGGGAAGAAGCTCCTCCTCATTCTCTCTGTGTTGGACTTCAGGGAGCGAAAGCGCTTCCCTGATCGCAGCAGAGAGAAGAGTCCATTGTTGGGGTGGGTGAGGTCCTTCACTATCTTCCTGGCCCTGGTACAGCACGGTTTGCTGTAGATAGATTGAAGGTCAGGGAGCCTTTTTACGGATGATTCGTTCGGCTGATCGAACCACCCTCTGTAGGGCTCGCCTGTCCTTCATGGTGCTGTTCCCGAACCAGGTTGAGATATTTCCCGTCAGGATGCTCTCTATGGTGCAGGAGTAGAAGTTCCTGAGCACCTTGGAGGGCAGTCTGAAGTCACTCAGGCGTCTGAGGTGGTAGAGACGCTGCCGGGCCTTTTTCACCACGGTGTTGATGTGACAGGACCATGACAGGTCCTGCGTGATGTTAACGCCGAGGTAACGGAAGCTGTCCACTCTCTCCACTGGGCTCCTGTTGATGACAGGGGTCTGGTAGGTCCTCTCCCGCTTTGTACTGAAGTCCACTATTAACTCCTTTGTCTTGCTGACGTTCAGGTGGAGATTGTTCCTCTGGCACCAGTTCGCCAGATTTCCAGCCTCATCCAGGTAGGCCGTTGCGTCATTGTCAGAGATCAGGCCCACCACGACAGTGTCGTCAGCAAACTTGATGATGGTGGTGGAGTTAGTAGTGGCTGTACAGTCATGGGTGTACAGAGAGTACAGCAGGGGGCTCAAAACACAGCCCTGGGGGGCTCCAGTGCTGAGAGTGATGGAGGCTGAGACATGTCCACCCATCCTTACTGCCTGTGGTCTCCCGGTTAGGAAGTTGGAGATCCACTGACAGAGAGATGATCTGAGTCCCAGGTGCTCCAGCTTGGTGGTGAGTGTTGAAGGGATTATTGTGTTAAATGCTGAACTGTAGTCAATGAAGAGCATTTTAACATAATTTCCCTTCCGAGTGTCCAGGTGGGTGAGTGCAGTATGGAGGAGATGTGATATGGCGTCATCCGTGGACCGGTTGGGACGGTATGCAAACCGCTATTTACCGTTATTTACCGTTATTTATTATTGCCATTATACACAGTACAATGAGCGCAATGTATAAGTGATGTACTAAAAACTATAACTACAGTACACATACAGACAAATAAATCAGATTAAACATACTTTGGTCCAAAGTGGCGAGCAGCATACAGTATGGTAGAGGTAGTATAGATAGCACAAGGGTATAATATAAATGCAATATTATACAAATATGACAGTTTTCAGTATGGAAACAGCTTTGGGGAAAAAAACTGTCCCTGAGTCTATTTGTTCTGTCAGGTATAGACCTATAGATTTTAATCTGCCTTCACTGGCTGGTGCTGCGCAACAGACGCGTTTTACAGTGTTACGCATTATAAACAATCACACACAATTCTTTTTTTATGAATGCAATGATCAATCAGGCATTTAGATGAGTCATGACTGAAACTTTTGCTGTTGCATGCTCGCTGCTCTCTAGCGAGTTGTCTCATCATAAACAACAAATTACAGATGTGTGCATACAGTGCAAGTGCACAGTAAATTGCACAGTGTAAACCACTTCAGTGATTATAATAGGAGTTTTTGAGAGTGGTTGAACTCAATGATAATGTTCTTTGATAATTATTTGCTCTCTTTCTGTACAATTAAATGGTTATAATTAGTAACTTACAAAAACATTTGTAAATGAAATCTAAGCAAACAGCACAAAGAAAGTATTATGTAGAGGACATGTCACCTTGTGCTTTATTCTCCAAATGCTTGTTTGAACGAACTGATTGCTTAGGACTTTTCTCGTAATGCCTTATGTTGTAGAATAGAGCGACTTTGGAGAGATGTGTGGACTGCAGTGACCAGCGTCTACTATGATGTACTACACTATCTTGAGGAAGCCAGCTACCTTCATACTGCAGACCAAACACATCTCTTCTGTTGCCACTACACATTTCTACCACGGCTGATCTGAGCATTTTCCGAGATGGTTGGGATAATCACCCTTCGAGAACAGAACACAACATGTCTCCAAACCAGCTCTGGGAATTGGGTCAAATTCATTATCCAGTTGATGATCCCCAAGATGAAGAGGTATTTTGTTAATGCTAATTTAAAGCCATGTTTACATTATTACAGGGGTTGTGAAAATTAAATGTTCCTTAACTGGTGTTTAAACACTTAGTATTTGGAACTATTACAGCTGAGATTATACACGATTTATACAGAAATATGTTGTTCTTTGTTTACACAGGAACTGAACATTGCTGTTCATTGATTGCCTCCTGGTGAAAGTGTTGGTGTTAATGTTCCTATTGTGGAATGTCCACTTACAGCAGAGCAGCTTGCAGCACTAAAGGACACAGTGGATCCAAGATCACCATCACAATCCCATGGGATAGACATTTACATGGCTGCAGTGCAGTTTTGCCAGTCACTTGAGTAATGACACATTGAGTAGACACATGGAGTTCTGGAACTGAATTTAAATTAATTTGACAGAAAAACTGTAACATTATTGCATGGAAGTTTCCAAAGTCTCAAAAATAAAACTGCAATACTACATGAACGTGTGCATAGATGAACTGCATCAAAATTATTGAACAACAAGTCCAAACAATGCAGGGCAAACTGTGGGACTGTAACTTCATTTGTAGACATGGTGTCTGTATTAGATTTCACATAACTCCTGAATATAACCGCAATTTACAGCAAGTTCTCTGTCTTGATCTTCCTTGTCCATCCTCAAATCCATGGTCATCAAGAGGGGCTTTCTCATCTCATGTTGGAGAATTATTTCCTTTGTGTATAAGGATGCTGCTTTATTTTTTATCTGGTTCAGTTTTCCAATCTGCAAAGAAAAAAAACAAAAACAAAGAAGCAACATGTTAACAGTTCAGCTGAAGCTAATTGTGTATTCTATTTCAGTTTTACATCTCAGAAATGTATTATGCTTATCAGTTCCAAAAAAAATGTAAAAATGCTTGTGGCATCATCTGCATTTAAATGATCACCGGTATGTGTCACAGACACAGAAACTCCAGATGTGGATGGTTCTTCCATAGACACATTAAACTCCAGAGGTTGCATGCTTACACTGTAATATACAAACTTAATTAACGTGCAATAACGGAACAAAATTCCTTTTTGAATAGATAACTTCAAGAGTTCTAAATGAATTGAACATTCATAATTTGAACATAAAACACAATATTCACAATTGTATAGTGAAGAAGTGAAGAAGACCTGTGGCAATCTTAACAGCACAAAGAAAGTACAAAAAACAACAATAAATTTTTTTTATTATAATAAGATTTACTGAAAATATGTTGTGCGATTTTCCTTACCTGTCACCTGTGCAAAAACTTGCATGAATCTTTATCACATCAAAAGGCATTTTCTTTTGACAAATGGGGCAAGTTTCCTAGAGGGAACAATATAAAAACAAAAACAATATAATGTAAATTATTTTCTTTCATGTTGTTTCAAGCATTTATTAGTTTTTTAATGTGGTTTTAAAATTATACATATGCAAAGAATGAGTGGAGTTACGTAAAGAACTCCTTTGAAACCCTGGGTTGCTGCTTTCAAATGCCCACTCTCATCGGGTGGGATAAGTGTAAGCTTCCGGGAGCCCCATCCACCTTAAGAAAAATTACACAAAATACAGAAAAACACAATGTATTATTGGATTTCATTCCTTTTATTTTGTTATGCCAGGATTCATGTTTTAAGCTTGACACAAAGGTATTTACTTACATAAAATATGAAATATGGTATTAGTGATAATGTAAAAATTCAGAAATGTATTTGATTTTACTTATTTATTTATTTTCATTGCAATGTATCACTATGTTCCTGATGATTACCTGAAGACTTATAGACAAGCCAACCCCCCTTTACATCCTGAAATCAGCTCCTTCAGTTGGGCACATACCTTACAATGTAAATAACACTGTCAGTATAGCAAACCATGTAAAAATTAAATGCCCAACAGTTACCAGTGCAACACTGGTACATAAAGCTTATAGTGTTACATTATAGCAATGTGCTTAAGAGCACCTTAGCACCCATGTTCCACATACAGAGTTACTAATGAATTAAGCTCTGTTACATTAGAAAAAGATCATTTTAAAAGATACAGGAGATACGTCACACATACTTACTTCATCATAAGTTGCATTTTCAACCATTTGCATTGTCCTTCACCCAACCCAGCTTGCATATGTACCAGTTGCTCACTCTCCTCAGGTGTTCGCTCATATTGGTGAGGAAGCAGATAAAAGTTAACAGGCAATATTTTTGCGGGTTTGCTAGGGGGCATTGACAGCATTCGCCTTTTACCCCGTCCTTTGCTGAAAAACCCGGGAAATGATCTGTTGGCAAAACAAAAACCAAAATAATAACCATCAAATAATATCATGATGGCTTATGTCAATATTAAAAAAAATGTGGTTGCAAAACCTGGTCATCTCAGTTTGAATGGTGGCCCTCTGCTGAACAGTGTGCTGCCTATGGAGGCTGAATTATGAAATTAATTTAATGAAAGTATTTTAATAAAACTATGTATGCACAAATACATATACATAACAGGGATTTCCTTTACCACACTATCCTTACTATCTATCCTTTCCACAATAATCAATAAAAATACACAAAAAAAACTGACTGGGACCAGCTGCACTGCTTGAGGTCAGCAAAGACAACAAGTGCCTGGCTGATCTGACAACTTCGCTGTCCTGTAAAAACAGTTTAAGCAAAATATATATATTTTTATATTTATTTTTATATATAGCTACAAACTAATGATGTGTATCTAAAAACAATATCGTTAGTAGGACATAAATTGAATTGGTTACTGAATCATTAAATAAGCCAATGATTCAGTAACCCGTTCATAAAGACAGTCACTTGCCTCGTTGCAGTAGTGTTGATATCTCGATCGGTGCATCTCTACTAATAACATTTATATATTTGTTTTATTTGTATGATATAAGCGAAAATGAACGATATAGCTACTTTAATCGTGCCTGCAAGCTACACATATATCTAAATGATTATTCACAATGTTAAAGTCTTCAACTCAAAACACAGCTTACAATCATCATCGAGTGACCTTATATCCAAGTTGGATCTGATGTGGATTCCAATCAAGGAAATAAATGAAGCACTAACGGAGTTATTGTATTAACACAGGACACGAGCGGTGTGACGCGTCATGACAGAAGACAGTAGAACCTGATGATTAAAATCAGGGATAATGTCTACACTGAATGCGAAATTCCCAACAGCAAACGGATTCCCTGTTCTATTTCTAAGCTCTTTACAACGGCCGCTTTGTCACTTAAAAGTTATTGCGGCGTGTTCGCGTTCTATATAGACACGGTGGTATGCTAATCCCTTTTATCAAATATACAAACACCAGAGACCGCTCAGATAATGTTTCACACGCTGGGAACGCTAACACAATATATAATTATAAACCATAAATGCTTAAAAATCACTTACCTCTGGGCGATTCATGATCACGCAGAAGAATGGTCACCTCCTGAGCAGCTCTGTAATTGACCAAAAGGCTTTGCTCGACTTTTCGGAGATCATCTACGCCTCCCTGTGAATGACCTCTGACCTACTTTCTGTACGATCTGAATTTCTGGGTTTGAATTTTAGAAAACTGAATTTAGAAAATTGAATTTTAGAAAATTGAATTTTAGAAAATTGAATTTAGAGAATTGAATTTTGATAATTCAGATTTACACAATTCACATTCAAATAGTTTTGTCATAATATTAGCTCTAATATTCAAGTAAAATAATTTCAAATTCAATTTTAATAATTCAAATTTACACAATTCATATTCAAATAGTTTTGTCATAATATTAGCTCTAATATTCAAGTAAAATAATTTCAAATTCAGTTTTGATAATTCAAATTTACACAATTCACATTCAAATAGTTTTGTCATAATATTAGCTCCTTTTAATTCAAATTTACACAATTCACATTAAAATAGTTTGGTCATAATATTAGCTCCATAACTGTCTGGTTCCAGTTCTGGATTTTACATGGTAAGTTGGAGAGTAACGGTGCCACGTCTGGGTGCAGCAGGAGCCGCACTCAGCCTGACAGCAGGGCTCTAACCATGGACAGGTGCTGCTGGGTAGGCATCCGTGGTTGGAGCCCTGTTAGAAGGAACCGACACTGATGCATCGATGTGGATCCTGAACTTTGATTTCAGTTCCTGGCAACCGCCACACGCCTGTTGGTTTGTTTTTCTTCGCTTCCTTTGTTTTGTCCCTCGTGCCTTTTTCTTTTGTGCGTATTAATAAATCCCATTTGCCCAGATGTCCCGTCTCTGCGCTTCCTTCCCCCGTCAGCCCGTGGTCGTGACAAACAGAGGTAAAATGTACAATGAGACAAGTTCTGACATTCAAACAAATCCTGTTCAATTTTCTGATATGTATTGTATTTCTTTTCATAAATTATTTGTTGTTCCGGCAGCTCAGGTGGCACTTTATTTTAAAAAGTCTATATTTGCCAGATCAAGTAAAGCATACATGTACATGTTTTTGGTGTTATGTTTTGGTGTTTAATTATCATTATATTCGTGCATTTTCTAAAGATTCTGTTTTTGAATAAAGGGTTGGAAATGAATGCTTTTATTTATTCATAATTTATAAAAAATAATCGACAGATTAATTGATTATTAAAATGATTGTTAGTAGCAGCCATGCTTCTTTATTATCGGAAGATACATCGAACATTAAGACTAACTGTGCTGTAAAACAAGTATTTGCTTTATTAGATATTTCTCCAGATTTATTTGTTTCAAAGCCAAATGGCGTATGATGTAAGCCAGGACTTTATTAGGCCTCAGACCAAGTGGTGATTATCACCATTTCACAGCCTCCCTGATCAATCTGGACAGCCTTGTTCTTGTACTGTTTTCTTTTCTCCACGTCTCCTTGTGAAGCTTCTCGAAGATGCTCCAGTGCTGCTCTCATGTCCACTGTCTGCTCGAGTTGCCCACACAGTTCCTTCTCCCTTCTGAGGAGGACCTTCAGGGCTTCCTCAATCTCCTGCCTCTTGCTTGTATTGTTTAAGTCCTGGAAACGTTTTTCCAGTTCGTTCCTGGTAGATGTTTCTTCAAGGAGCACTTTTTCAAGTTCTTCTCGTTCTCTGTGCTCATGGTCACGTTCGGCTGTCATCATCTCGAGTTCCTTTTTCATTTGCTGGAGCGTCTCCTCGTGGAGACTGTCTTTGCTCTCCAGCTGATGACGGAACTTTGTCTCTGTCTCCAGGAGAAGCCTCTCTGCCTCTTTCCTGCTTTCTCTTTTTGCTTCAAGCTCTTTTTCAGCTTTCTCTCTCCTGCTCTGCTCATCTGTCATTTGACTTCTCAGCGTTTCCTGCTCCTTCTTCTCGTTCTGCAGCGTCTCTTCATAAAGAGCCTGCATGCTCCCCAGCTGCGTATGGAGCTGTGTCTCCATCTCCATCTGCTTTCCAGTTTCTCTCACGTTACAGAAACACCTTTCTGCTTCTTCTCTGTTGTGTCTCTCCACGTTCAGCTGTGCTTCAAGCTCCTCACATTGCAGCCGTTCCAGATCTTGTTCTTCTCTCAGTCTTTCTTTTACTTCATTCTCAGCCTCCTGGATGGCAATTTGCCTCAGCTCTTCACGCCAAGCCAGGCTGTTCTGTGTCGTGTCACGAATAGCCATCTCCAGATTATTATTAGAGGCCATGAACATCTCCTCCACTTCTTTACGATGACCGGGATCCCTTTCCAGGAATGTCTCCATCACCGCCTCGAGTGTGCCGAGCTGTTCCCCGAACACCTCAACCTGACCCATCTGAGCTGATTTCAGATCGGTCATTTTGGGCTCAACGGAAACGTCCTTCTTGAAGAAGCGACGCTTGGTCCACCTAACAAACTTCTTCCACGCCTTCATTTCTCTACCTCTATACTGAACTCTTGTAAATCTGAAATGATTTAGTTCTTCACGGCTCACCTCTTAAATAGAGCGAAGCTGATGATGTCACTTTTTTTTCAGCCAATCAGATGGAGGAACAAGATCTTAAGAACATTGTGATTGGCTGGTTTCACTCAGCTGATTACGCTACAGAACAAGAGCTCAGAAACATTGTGATTGGCTGAAAAAAATGATATCAGCCAATCACATTAATTCTGGGCTCTTGTTCTTGCTGAAAAAAAAAGTGCCTCTCTGGACAGTGAATCAGGAGGAAACCCACACCGAGACAGAAGAACATGTAAACTCCACACACACAAGGTGCTGTCAACGCTATTTGTCCCAAATCAAATTACTGCCACTTTCACTTTTTAATCATTATTATTGGTGTGTTTTACCCTTGGCTAACACGCTCGCGTCTGAACCGGAAGAGCACAAAGTTCCAGGTTCAAACCCCACTTACTACCATCGTGTCCCTCTGTCCCCAGGGGGACTGTCCCCGTCACTACTGAATGTAAATGTGTTGTTACGGAACAAGTAAAATAATATAGTTGTATATATTCCAAGTGAAATATAGTACACAGTCAGTAAAAACATTTGTTTTGCACGTCATTAGTGTGAACATGGTCACGCCCCCTACACAAATGGGCCAATCGGATACCAGTACAACTTTGATTCTACATTTTATTATTAGATCATTTGTACCGTGATATAAAATTATTTTTAATGTTTGTCTTGTGTTTTAGACGTGTCAGAAAGACCCAGATTTGTTTAGTTGTTTCTATCTGGTCCGGTTAGAGTGTGACACCTAATGAGCCACGCGTATTTTTTACATGTAAATGTGTGCGTTCATGACGGAAAGTAAGTGCTGAGGAGTGTTGTTCACACTCGTGTGTTCGATTAGTTTATCCTTTCATACTGTTTTATATGCAGAGAGAGAGAGTTTGTAATGTTTGGGAATTATTTAATTCTTATGCTAATTTCCGCCTGCTATTAGCGCTAAGCTAACGGGGTTCAATAATTTTCCTGTGTTTTAGCTGCCTATATTTATATTCTAGGTAAAATGTTCTAGTGCTGGTTAGCTGCTTATGTAGGATTGTATTGTCTGTTTCATGTTAGATTACTGTAAGCAGTGTTATTAATCAGTGTTGTGTATCATATCATGTTCTGTGGAGTGTTTGCTTATGTATGCTTTCTCTGTTTCTTGTAGACCACACACACACACACACACACAGACACACACAGACACACACATACTTCGTTAATAAATAAGATAATTGATAAGCTGGCCTCCAGGCTCCTGATTCTCTGACCGGAATCAGATCCTATTGTCGCTTCACCAGTGTAACACGTCGTGGGAGTGGTAGAATCTACACGACAAGACGTGTGAAACTCAAGAAAGGCAAAGGAGATTTCATTCATTTTTTCTTTATAGATTCTTTATTTACCAAAATATCCTACTGTGTCTTCCTTTTACCTTCAGAGATGGAGGGACCAGGCGAGCAGTACTGGAGGCTCGTAGTATACCAGGTGCAGTGCAAGGTGTAATAAGGGTATTATAAATCATTATAAATCTGCTTGGCAGCAGAATCCCAGAATCTCTGTATTTAATCAGCTCAAGGTAATGTTGAGACGTGAGAGAAAGTCCAGATGCACACAAATAACTTGTGAAGCATAAGATTGACAGAGTGCTTGGTCTGAATTGTGCTGACTGTCTGGTTCCAGTTCTGGATTTTACATGGTAAGTTGGAGAGTAACGGTGCCACGTCTGGGTGCAGCAGGAGCCCCAGCTGGCAGCACTCAGCCTGACAGCAGGGCTCTAACCATAGACAGGTGCTGCTGGGTAGGCATCCGTGGTTGGAGCCCTGTTTGAAGGAACCGACACTGATGCATCGATGTGGATCCTGAACTTTGATTTCAGTTCCTGGCAACCACCACACGCCTGTTGGTTTGTTTTACTTTGCTTCCTTTGTTTTGTCCCTCGTGCCTTTTTCTTTTGTGCGTATTAATAAATCCCATTTGCCCAGATGTCCCGTCTCTGCGCTTCCTTCCCCCGTCAGCCCGTGGTCGTGACAAACAGAGGTAAAATGTACAATGAGACAAGTTCTGACATTCAAACAAATCCTGTTCAATTTTCTGATATGTATTGTATTTCTTTTCATAAATTATTTGTTGTTCCGGCAGCTCAGGTGGCACTTTATTTTAAAAAGTCTATATTCGCCAGATCAAGTAAAGCATACATGTGCATGTTTTTGGTGTTATGTTTTGGTGTTTAATTATCATTATATTTGTGCATTTTCTAAAGATTCTGTTTTTGAATAAAGGGTTGGAAATGAATGCTTTTATTTATTCATAATTTATAAAAAATAATCGACAGATTAATTGATTATTAAAATGATTGTTAGTAGCAGCCATGCTTCTTTATTATCGGAAGATACATCGAACATTAAGACTAACTGTGCTGTAAAACAAGTATTTGCTTTATTAGATATTTCTCCAGATTTATTTGTTTTAAAGCCAAATGGCGTATGATGTAAGCCAGGACTTTATTAGGCATCAGACCAAGTGATGATTATCACCATTTCACAGGGTGAAGAGCAGGAATCCACTGAAGATGCAGTGATTACTCTCATCGTTGTAAAGTCGCTGGTTTCCAGGAAGACGCAGGTTAACCCAGTCTCCCGCCTCCAGCTGCAGAGTCACGCCGCCGACCAGGTAGGAGACATGGTGGTCCATGTCGTACTCCCCCAGCAACATGATCCTCTGCTGGTTCCTGTACAGCGCTGTGTATGTACAAATAAACCGATCTTTCATCACGATTACAATATGTATTCAGTATATAGCAATAAGACTTTGGTCTCCACTGATGTTAGTCTGGTCTTCAGTCCTCCAATCTCTGCATTCAGAGCAGAAAATATTAAAACCACAGTCAGTTCCTACGTGAGCTTTACTAGAACCAGTGGACTTCTCCGTCTCCTTTTTGCATTTCTGCTTATTCTACAACACAAATTCATAAATATCTGAACAGAATGAAGACCCCCACTACGCTGGTACGTAAACTTGGTTAATGAGTTCATCACATGATACCTGAGTTCTTCTGCTGCAGATCTTCTACTTGGTTCTTGACAGCTTTCAGCTCTGCTGCTTGTTCTGATGTAGGTGGAACGCAAAAAATGAGCCAAATCTTCACCAAGAAAATATGATTAGAGATCATTTCAATCCAGCACCTGCATTCTGATGAGTCAGGTTCTCCACGTTCTGCTCATTGTCATCCATTTGGATCTTTAGAGCCGTCAGCTCTGCCACAAGTGCTGCAATAATGAAGGAATAATTCAGTACTTTATGGTAGATTATGGTATGGCTTATTTCTATAGGAGATTAAAGAGTTTTTATGACAGGATGGTCGCATATAACAGTTAATTTATATGGCTGTATATGGCAGTTTATGGCGGTATATAATAATTTATGGATGATTATGGTTGCATATAACAGTTAATTTATATGGCTGTATATAATAGTTTATGGCGGTATATGAATGTACATGACTGTATGTATGGATGTATAACAATGTATATTGATGAGATGTCGCTGGTTGTTCCCATGCTCAGAATTACTGTAAAAAATTAAATGGTCACTCTTGTAAGCAGCTTGGATGTGAACGTTGGACTGTCTGTTCTGCATTACCTGCATTTTCCATCTTCAGATTCTCCAGGTCTTTCTGTACGTCTGACAGGACAGCATCTTGCGCTTATATACAAAATAATACAGATGTCTGTTATTCTAAATTATATCTACTCATGCACTCTATTACATGTAGAGAATTGAATTAATGTACTGTTATTATAACCTAAACTAATCATAACCAATGAATAATAATTTACTGTTTATGTTATTTATACAGTAATTACATGGAATTAATACTATGTGTGATTAAATAATACTATTTGTATAGTATATTTTACACTATAATATTTGTCAAATGTCATTTATGCACCTGCATTCTCCTTCTTCATGTTCTCCACTTCATCCTTCATGGTCTTTATCTCCACATCTTGAGCTAAATAATGTAATAATGTAAATGTAAATGAGCTAAATACCAACATTAAAGTCTGTGAATGATGTTCATACTGTTCTCAGTGTTGTTGAATTAATATTGCACATTTAGAAGATGTGATTACCAGCGTTTTCTCTCTCCAGAACTTCCAGCCTCAGATCCAGCACCATGTCTTCAGGGTCCTTTAGGTTGGTCTTCACGTTCTCCAACTGGACTTCCTGAGCCAGCATCGTGTCCCGCAGGTAGCGGACCATGTTCCTCAGGTACTGCAGCTCAGCGTTGATGTCCTGCACAGGAATTTCTTTTTTTGTATTTAGAGGGTTGCTCTGGTTGTTCAGAGAAAGAGCTCTAAATGTGGAGAACAGCAGGAACAGCAAGGAGATGATGACCCTCATCTTCAACACAATCAGGTCAGCTTTCCACTCATCTAGACTCTACTCCGTCTTGGCCCCTCAGTTGTGGAATGAACTTCCCCTTTAGGTCAGATCAGCTCAGTCACTGAGCACCTTCAAACGGCAGCTCAAGACCTTCATTCTTTAGAGAAGATTTAGACGAACTTGTTTTTTTATTCTCTCTGTTCTAGTTTCTATACAGAAGTCAGACGAGAAGAAGGTTACAAGTTCATCTAAATCTTCTCTAAAGAGGAAGGTCTTGAGCTGCCGTGTGAAGGTGCTCAGTGACTGAGCTGGAAGTTCATTCCACCACCGAGGGGCCAAGACGGAGAAGAGTCTAGATGAGCGTCTTCCTTTTACCTTCAGAGATGGAGGGACCAGGCGAGCAGTACTGGAGGCTCTGAGTATACGAGGTGCAGTGCGAGGTGTAATAAGGGCTGTGAGGTAGGATGGTGCTACTCCATGTTTGGCTTTGTAGGCCAGCATCAGTATTTAGAACCTGATGCGTGCAGCTACTGGGAGCCGGTGGAGGGAACGTAGCAGAGGGGCGGTGTGGAGAACTTGGGAAGGTTGAACATCAGTCGTGCTGCTGCGTCCTGTATGAGTTGTAGAGGTCGGATGGTACATAGAGGTAGATTCTTGTTTACTGTCACTTTCACTTTTTAATCATTATTATTGGTGTGTTTTACACTTGGCCAACACACTCGCGTCTGAACCAGAAGAGCACCAAGTTCCAGGTTCAAACCCCACTTACTACCATCGTGTCCCTCTGTCCCCAGTTGGACTGTCCCCGTCACTACTGAATGTAAATGTGTTGTTACGGAACACGTAAAATAATATAGTTGTATATAATCCAAGTGAAATATAGTACATGGTGAACTATACAACATGGTTTTTAATGTTTGTCTTGTGTTTTGGACGTGTGAAGCTCAAGAAAGTCAAAGGAGATTTCATTCATCTTTTCTATATAGATTTTTTATTTGCATTTTGTAATAACGCTCATGTTACGATCGCCTTTACGATGTCCGCATAGCTGCGTCCTGTTCACCAGCCTCCCAGATCAACCTGGACAGCCTGGTTCTTGTACTGTTTTCTTTTCTCCACGTCTCCTTGTGAAGCTTCTCGAAGATGCTCCAGTGCTGCTCTCATGTCCGCTGTCTGCTCGAGTTGCCCACACAGTTCCTTCTCCCTTCTGAGGAGGACCTTCAGGGTTTCCTCAATCTCCTGCATCTTGCTTGTACTGTTTAAGTCCTGGAAACGTTGTCGCACTTGGTGGAGTCGATGTTGTGGAGGGCGATGAGCAGCTCGCCGGGGGTCAGCGGAGACATGGAGGAGCTGCCTTCACCTGCAGGAACACACACATCTCAGTGCCGAGCTGCACAGAAGATGCTGGGGACAGCAGGACGAAACGCCAGCTTACTGTGCTGGGTGCCGAGGAGCCGGTTGAAGACCTCCTTCACCACGATGGGGTTCAGCTTGATGAGCTTGGGTAGAGCCTGAATCACCTCTTTCTGAGGAGAACAGGACAAGATCATGACTTGGTATCACACACACTCACACACTGACTGCATCAACGCAACCCACCTTCTCCAGGCCGTTGATGACGGGAATGAGGAAGCGGACATCAGGAACCCGCTTGTGATAGAGATCCCGGACCCTCTCCACCAGCTCTGGAGAGGGGGACACTGAGGAGGAACACACACGTTCGGACTCTCGTCTTGATGGTAACACTCGTTACGAACGGCGGGCACCAGTAGAACGGACCCTTATCGGTGAGGATGTGCAGGCAGCGGGTGACCAGCGTCTCGGCTCCTTTAGGACAATTCTCCACCAGCAGCAGCAGGTCGGGGGAGTTCATGCCCATTACTGTAAATTGAATCACAGTACCTTCAAAATACTGTAATTGTTATTACAGCAATAATCTGAATACTGTAATCATTGTTACAGTAGTAAGCACAGACTGTATTTGCAATCACAGTAATAAAGTGCTATACATTTCATTACAGCACATATTAGGCTACTGCAATGTGCATGACTGCATTATTTGTTATAATAAGTAATTTATAAAATATTGTTATAAAATAAAAATTATACCATACAATACAATGAAGATGCGTTTTTTGTCGCAAAACATTTCATTTATTTTTTTAAACCAGTTTACAAAAAGTTTTACTTTGTAAAAAACACTATTTTCCCAAACAACCCTTTCTCTTCAGGTAAACCAATTTAAACACCAAGGCCAAGAATTATTTTGTAACACTTCAATGCTTATACAGATAATTAAAAAAAAATACTTTTTTGTACTTTTTACATTTCCCTTTTCAGACATTGGTTTGTATGTGCAGTCACTGTATCCTGTAAAGTTAATTGATAATATAATAAAATTAACAATAAAACACACAAAAGCATCACCATATAGACAACTATCACATATTTCAGGTTTTGTTTTTTGTTTGTTTGTTTTTTTACAAATACAAAAATTCCAAGTAAGTAAAATGTTCAGTTAAAAGAAGAATTGTAGAAAAATGCATTTGTACGAAAACATTTCAATATTCAACCAATAAACTGTTCAAGACTGACTTTACTGGTCCCAATGACATATATGATTCCTGCGCCGTTTCTTCCTATACTGAATATGTCTTCTAGGGCTGGAATCTTCTTCCCTGAAGTTGAAGGACAAAGAGGCATAAGTTACTAATGTAGAGTAGAAATGCAAAGGCAGCATTAATCCACACTATTGGCTCTATGACAATTTTTTGAGACTCCCTACTTCCCATTGGAAACGTTTGGAAATGTTTCTATTACTACATGAAGGTGCAGTAGCCTAGTAAAATACACTACACACACATGCACAGTTTTACATATAGAAACACACAAACAAGAGGGCATCTGTAAGACACTGCCCTGTACAGTGAATAAGTGTAGCCAACCCTGGTCCTTGAGGGCCACTGTCCTCCTGCTCATTTTCCAACCATCACTGCACTTACAGCTTCTGAATGCCTGGATCAGGTGTGTTCAGTCAATCAGTGGGTAGAATAGTTGTAAAACTAGCAGGATAGTGGCCCTGGAGGATCAAGGTTGTCTACCCCTGCTGTAGAGTATTTTATTTCTGCAAAGTTTAAATAAATAGAAATTAACAGTCTCACCTGATATCAGTTGTTCTGCCAGTCATACTCGATAAAGCCTCTGATAAACGATGCCACGTGTGGATTGAGGGATTCATTTTTTCGTTGCACCATCCTGCCAGTCCTTCTGCTCAGCTGGACCTTGGAAGAACACTTGCTTTGCTCAGGATTTATCCTGACAATAAATCTGTAAATTCATAAGATGCCATATATTACCCCAGGAGAAAAAACTTACAAAGATTTGGTCCAATATAGTGATATTTGCTGATCCATGTGAGGGTAATAAATTATTGAAGTTTGGTACATTAACCTCTCACACTTGTAATTTTGTGAATACTTTCTGTGCTACTTCCGATTCTCTAATATACCATAGAATGCAGAACTATTTTCTACTTTGTTTCACTACTCAGCAGCAGTCCGGACCCATATTCAACATATAGGGGAAATATATTGGCAGTGCTAAAGCAGAAAATTGTTCCACCAGAGTGTTGAGGACAAATGTTGGTTTCAGATATCCTTCACAGCAAATTTGTAGCGCATCTCAAAATGTATCTGTATTTATCCATACATTTTCCAGTGTCTCCTTAAACATCACAGAAGAGCTGGAGCCATTTCTAGCTGTCATTGGGAAAGAGGCAGGGTACACCCTGGACAAGTTGGCGATTACAAAGATGACATACAGATGCATACAAACATTCACGCTCACACCTATGGGCAATTTAATTTCAAGAATGTTAGAGCAATACACTCCAGTAAAGCTCTTGTTCTCACAACAGGAAAGGAACAGATCTGTTGATGTATTACACTAATGGATCAGCAAGTACCAATATATGGGTAAAAATATAAAAATAACAAATTGGTTATTTATAATATAACTGAGGATTGTCCCTGCAAAGAAATAACATTCTTTGCATTTGAAAGACATACTGATTACAGTATGTAGTTGAACTGACTGTTTGGCTGGTGTTTGCTACAGATTCATATCCTGAAAAAAAAGTATGTGACAGACTTAAACATGTAAAGCCAAAATGGCTTTGCAATGGCTTGTTCAAGTTGGAAATGACACTCCTGTGTCCTCAGGTTAGATGATCGAAGTCCAAAAATGCAGCGTCTTACCTGTTGCAGTGTCCTGTGTCGCCTAGGTCGGTTTCCGTTGACAATACCAACGGTTGCTAGCGAAGAAGAAAACAATTGTCAAGCTAATTAGCTGTAGCTAGCTAACAGACCAAGAAGCAACACTACAGGCATAAGTGCACACAATTGCAAATAAACATCTATCATGTGATGCTTCCCCTGAACCAGACTTACGAGACCAGATAGCACATAATAATGTATAATTATTTTGGAGCTCAGAAGATATGCGGCGTCTTACCTGTTGCAGTGTCCTGTGTCGCCTAGGTCGGTTACCGTTGACAATACCAACGGTCGCTAGCAAAGGAGAAGACGAATGTCAAGCTAATTAGCTGTAGCTAGCTAAAAGACCGACAAGCAATACTTGAAAAAATTAACATTTAGCTAAATTAGTGCTAGTGTGCCGGAGTTAAATGGTTACACTAGATTTATAAATGTATTTCTTCTTTTTTTGTGTATTTTATTTTCTTATTTTCTAAAGACTTTTATTTTGTTTACCTGTATTCTGATGTGGGTAAGGGAATTATAATGATAATCCGGGTGTTTGTTCAATTGTAAAATGTTAAAATGTGTTAATGTTTCTGGTTATGTCAAATATGTTTCTGTATTTTTGTTTGTTCAATTTATGATTATTATAAAAGAGTTATGTGGGTTCTAAAACTTTGATCACCCCCGAAAAGTGGTTGGATGCGGCCGTGCCCGTGGGTTAGTGGGTTGGAGACCCGGTTTAGTCCTCTTAGACACATGGCATGAGCTGTGAGAGAGAGAGGTGCAGAGAGACGCGAGTTGTGACGCGATGTTCTGGCGTGACCTTGCTTTCATACAGAATACACTTTGCACAGAAAATTTCTTGGGTGTCAGCTCGTCAATTACGGTTCAAGAAAAGAAATAAAAAAATTACACAACGCGGAAGAAGGACCGCTACACTAGGTTAAGCTAATACACGTACTGTTGCAAAAAACAATGAGTTGATTTACCTTTCTGAAGTCAAGACGAGGAAAGCGTTGAATCTTCTTTCATGAAAATAATGCGAAGCTGGCCATCAGTACTTCATTTCTTAATATTGAGGATGTAAAATTAAAAACGCTGGGTCGTCCTCTGGCTTCATGAAATATATCCTAGAAATATGATTTCTGTGTTCCGAATAACTGAAAGATGAGAAATATGAAAATTCCCGCTCAAAATTATTGTATTATGATATACCGCAATATGGTTTTACTGTAAAACAACAGCCGCCCAGGAATTTAAACCATGATGCTTTGCAAATCTACAGCAACATGCTGTATACAGGTTCTACAGTCGCTCTTCACGCCCCAGCCGATGTAAACGTTCTCGAACTTCCTGCGGGGAGACCGGGACGCGGTGATGACGGGCGACGCCCCCGGCCGGCGGCGGCGGGTCTTACCTTCCGCGGGCGTAGGCGTGGGCTCCCGGCCACAGGTTGGAGCGGACGTAGGCCACGGCGAAGCGGGGGACGAGGGCGGAGCCGGGAGCTCCACGGTGGCAGCCGGTCGATTTCTACACCAAACGCAGAAACGTGGCGCGTTACCGTGGTTACGGAGGAGGAGGCGGACCGGCGGCATCTCGCACGCTCACCTGCGTCTTCAGACAGCGGGGTGAAGAGGGCGGGTCCTTCCTCCCGTTCCGGCTCCTCCTCCTCCTCTTCATCTTCATCAGGTTCCGCCGCCGGTTTCTCCGCCGGGTTCACCCGCACGCAGCGGCCTTGGACGAACCGCAGTATCAGCGGCGGGTTCTAGAAGGTCCGAGGTGACGGTTAAATACGAAGGACGGACCTGAGTCAGGATGTGCGGGACGTGGTGCACCCAGGAGCGCCTTCCCTTCTCTGTCCTGGCGTCCATCACCTGTCTGTTTCTTCTTCTTTTTTCCCGCGTCGTCACTCATCATCTCGTCATCTGACCTCACGCGCTAATCTCGCGAGAACTGCCACCTTCAGTACCTGTAGTAGCTACTGCAGGCGGCACTTATCGCGACATTAGCGACACAACTCAGATTATTTTTTTTTAAATAACGCAGATTAAAATACGGGAGATTTACGGGAAAATACTAATACGGGAGGACGGCGGGAATGAACGGGCCAAAACGGGATACTTGACAGGTATGCCCTGGGGACACAGTCAGGGTTAAGCGTCCCGCTCAGGGACACGATGGTAGTAAGTGGGGTTTGAACCTGGAACTTTGTGCTCTTCCGGTTCAGACGCGAGCGTGTCAGCCAAGTGTAAAACACACCAATAATAATGATTAAAAAGTGAAAGTGGCAGTAATTTGATTTGGGACAAATAGCGTTGACAGCACCTTGTGTGTGTGGAGTTTACATGTTCTTCTGTCTCGGTGTGGGTTTCCTCCTGATTCACTGTCCAGAGAGGCACTTTTTTTTCAGCAAGAACAAGAGCCCAGAATTAATGTGATTGGCTGATATAATTTTTTTCAGCCAATCACAATGTTTCTGAGCTCTTGTTCTGTAGCGTAATCAGCTGAGTGAAACCAGCCAATCACAATGTTCTTAAGATCTTGTTCCTCCATCTGATTGGCTGAAAAAAAAGTGACATCATCAGCTTCGCTCTATTTAAGAGGTGAGCTGTGAAGAACTAAATTATTTCAGATTTACGAGAGTTCAGTATAGAGGTAGAGAAATGAAGGCGTGGAAGGCGTGGAAGAAGTTTGTTAGGTGGACCAAGCGTCGCTTCTTCAAGAAGGACGTTTCCGTTGAGCCCAAAATGACCGATCTGAAATCAGCTCAGATGGGTCAGGTTGAGGTGTTCGGGGAACAGCTCGGCACACTCGAGGCGGTGACGGAGACATTCCTGGAAAGGGATCCCGGTCATCGTAAAGAAGTGGAGGAGATGTTCATGGCCTCTAATAATAATCTGGAGATGGCTATTCGTGACACGACACAGAACAGCCTGGCTTGGCGTGAAGAGCTGAGGCAAATTGCCATCCAGGAGGCTGAGAATGAAGTAAAAGAAAGACTGAGAATAGAACAAGATCTGGAACGGCTGCAATGTGAGGAGCTTGAAGCACAGCTGAACGTGGAGAGACACAACAGAGAAGAAGCAGAAAGGCGTTTCTGTAACGTGAGAGAAACTGGAAAGCAGATGGAGATGGAGACACAGCTCCATACGCAGCTGGGGAGCATGCAGGCTCTTTATGAAGAGACGCTGCAGAACGAGAAGAAGGAGCAGGAAACGCTGAGAAGTCAAATGACAGATGAGCAGAGCAGGAGAGAGAAAGCTGAAAAAGAGCTTGAAGCAAAAAGAGAAAGCAGGAAAGAGGCAGAGAGGCTTCTCCTGGAGACAGAGACAAAGTTCCGTCATCAGCTGGAGAGCAAAGACAGTCTCCACGAGGAGACGCTCCAGCAAATGAAAAAGGAACTTGAGATGATGACAGCCGAACGTGACCATGAGCACAGAGCACGAGAAGAACTTGAAAAAGTGCTCCTTGAAGAAACATCTACCAGGAACGAACTGGAAAAACGTTTCCAGGACTTAAACAATACAAGCAAGAGGCAGGAGATTGAGGAAACCCTGAAGGTCCTCCTCAGAAGGGAGAAGGAACTGAGTGGGCAACTCGTGCAGACCGCGTACATGAGAGCAGCACTGGAGCATCTTCGAGAAGCTTCACAAGGAGACGTGGAGAAAAGAAAACAGTACAAGAACCAGGCTGTCCAGGTTGATCTGGGAGGCTGGTGAACAGGACGCAGCTATGCGGACATCGCAAAGGCGAGCGTAACATGAGCGTTATTACAAAATGCAAATAAAGAATCTATATAGAAAAGATGAATGAAGTCTCCTTTGACTTTCTTGAGCTTCACACGTCCAAAACACAAGACAAACATTAAAAACCATGTTGTATAGTTCACCATGTACTATATTTCACTTGGATTATATACAACTATATTATTTTACGTGTTCCGTAACAACACATTTACATTCAGTAGTGACGGGACAGTCCCCCTGGGGACAGAGGGACACGATGGGGTTTGAACCTGGAACTTGGTGCTCTTCTGGTTCAGACGCGAGTGTGTTGGCCAAGTGTAAAACACACCAATAATAATGATTAAAAAGTGAAAGTGGCAGTAAACAAGAATCTACCTCTATGTACCATCCGACCTCTACAACTCATACAGGACGCAGCAGCACGACTGATGTTCAACCTTCCCAAGTTCTCCACACCGCCCCTCTGCTACGTTCCCTCCACCGGCTCCCAGTAGCTGCACGCATCAGGTTCTAAATACTGATGCTGGCCTACAAAGCCAAACATGGAGTAGCACCATCCTACCTCACAGCCCTTATTACACCTCGCACTGCACCTCGTATACTCCGAGCCTCCAGTACTTCTTTAGAGAATATTTAGATGAACTTGTAACCTTCTTCTTGTCAAACTTGTGTACAGAATCTACAACAGAATGAATAAAAAGATTGTATTCATAGTTGGGGTCCTAGTGAACCGGAATTGATCTCTTCATCAATGGTAACTTGAAAGCACGTTGTAAGTCGCTCTGCCAAATGCCGTAATTGTAAATATGACACGGTGTAATAAAGTGCTCATCATCATTTCTAACTGTGTCTTGTATGAAAGATCTATTTAGGGCAGCTAGACATGATTCTTCTCATGTCCTGATTGGTCTGTTTAAGTTCTCACCTGCAACATTGAGTTTTTTAGCTGTAATACGATATGGCGACACGGTCCAAGTGTGGCCCCGTAATCGGAAGGTTGCAGGTGTGGATGCCGAACCACCAAGGTCCCCTGGTTCAAAGCACGGTCCCCACAAGCTGCTCCCCGGGCGCCTGTCATGGTGCCCACTGCTCACCAAGGGTGACGGTTAAATACAGAGGACACGTTTCACCGTGTCACCGTGTGCTGTGCTGCGGTGTTTCACAATGACAATCACTTCACTTTCACTTGTAGAACCTGACAGAGTTCTAACCGTGAAGCTGTGTGCCATCACTAAGAGCTGAGTACGTTCCAGAGACAGTTCCAGAACAAATCACAGTCTGCTTTACCTCAACGTCTGGGAGGATCTGCAGACCCGCTCGCAGTCTCGCTTTGTTGGCGCAGGTAAACCGCTTCGGGTCGACCAGAGTTGTGGAAGTGGAGCACGTTGATTAATCGGATTGACCGTTACTGACCTGTTGCCATGGAGACCATTGGTCGAAAAATTTGCATCCACTCATTGGATTCATTATCCAATTTATTCCCTTTAACTTGCATGATATTACACCATTTGACGTGGACGGGAAAAGTCTCTGTATTTTAAATGGCTTTTAAAAGTAACAAATTGAAAATAGTTTTAAATATGCATCATGGCAAGCCCTATTAGTGACTAATCACTTTTAATCGATTGAGTCCGAACAAAAACATTTATTGACATGTGCAAATTGACGTTTCTGAGACTTTCATTGTTCAATCTAATGCCAGAGAAAATTTAAGTTTAAAGACGTTATTGTCATTGCACAATCATACTTAGTACTACAGCACGACGAAATTGAGGTCCTGTACAGCAGTCCCAGTGCAAGATAAGATAAGATAAACCTTTATTAGTCCCACAAGTGGGAAATTGCACTTGTCACGGCAGAAAGTGACAGAAGCAGAAGGTAATAGCATCACAAAAAAATAACATAAATATGTATCTGTATAAGTAGCGATTAAAATATACTTTATGTCAAAAATGATTGATGACATATCAGCATAAGGAAAAAGCGCATGATTTATGACCACCTACCCTTCTACCTTCTCCCCTTCTCCACCGGACACCCAGCGCGTAATTTATGACCTCCTTCCCTCTCTCCTCTCTCACCCTTGGACACCCAGCGCATCCTCTCACAGTCTTAGATGTCAATCACTTAGACAAGCTTTTAAAAAAACAGATGCCATATCACTTGTTTACAAACTATGGCTGTTGTGGGAGAGGTCATAAACCGGTATACCTCTACTTTTAAAACAGAAACCTTATTTTTAAGTGTATGGTTTTACTCAACCTACTGTTTCAGTGTTTAACACATTTAAACACAATACTTACACAAACTTATTTTAAAAATACAAACGCATACGCTATTCATATACTGACTGAATATGGTAGAATCCCATTTTGTATGTAGGAAGCATCACAGCACCTTCTCGCCCCACTCTATCGCTCTCTCCCTTGTGTCACATTACAGATGTCATATACACTTAGACTAACTTTTAAAACAGATGTCTTATCACTTGTTTACAACTATGGCCATTGCTAATGGCTTATGACCCCATTTCTCCCAAAGCCATCCCTTTCCCCACCGCACTTCCCTTCCCGGTTTCATCTCACATTCTTCCCCGACACACACACACACACACACACACTTAGACTATTTTTAAAACCATATTTTAATGATATATGGTTTAAAAGGATTTCTAGTTAAAGAAAAACAAGTTTAAACACAATACTTATTTTAAATATACAACACATTCAGTCGTTTTTCCAAAAGATACAGCACACAATGGTATGTAAGAGGCATCACATCACTGGCACGCGCACACACATATATTTAGTATTTGTATGATTGACACACACCCACACAACAGACTTTTTCTTTTCCTTGTTAAAATAAAACTAATCGTCACGCTGTTTTATGAACAAGCCAGAGGTATTTCATTTATGGTTTTCAGATGATATGACACACAAAACGTTAATAAACTCTAATTTTTATTTAGTTGAACCATACACAGACTTTTGTTTATCAAACTGATATATTTATGAACATGAAATATTTTTTTCAAGATTCTTTTCAGAAAAAAAAAAATCCTACATTTATTAACAATGTTAATTTCTTCTGAAACCATCCCAGCTTGTGACCGCTCCTCATTGGCAGTAACAAGATCTTCACCACCCAGCAGATAACCAACTACTATTTAGTGCTCGCTTGAAACTGATGTTTGCAAAAATGACCATTGTTGGTGGTTTACGAACCCCTCATATCAATGACACAGACCCACAGTTCACACACCCTTAGACTATCTTTTAAAACAGAAACCTTGTTTTTCACTCAAGGATTTACTCAACCTATTGTTTCAGTGTTAAACACATACTAAACACAATACTAATTTTAATACAATGCAAACACTGTTAATATACTTACTGAATATGGTATCCCATCAGTCATTTTCCAAAAGATACATCACATAATGGTATGTAGGAAGCATCACACCATTGACACAGGACATAACCTGTTCGCACACACACACACACACAAACAGACTTTTCCATGCCAAAATAAAACTAATCATAATGCTGATTTATGAACAAACCTTTCTCCAAAGGTGTCTCATCTATGGTTTTCAGATGATATGCCACACAAAAACTAATCGTAACAATGTTTTATGAACAAACCGTTCTCCAAAGGTGTCTCATCTTTGGTTTTCAGAAGATATGCCGCACAAAAACGTTAACAAACTATAATTTCTATTTAATGAACCTCACACAGACTTCTGTTTATCAAACTGATATATTTATGAACATTGAAAAAACTTTTCAACATTCTTTTTAATCATGTTTTTCCACTATGGATTATGTAATGATAATATTGAAAATATATACCTACTCACTTTCTAACCACTTTTTAATATAGTTCACATCAGACATATATATATTTTAGACATGGTTTTTAATATTATTATCAAGTAACTTCAAATAAATTTCTCATGTTAACAATTTCATATTTTCTGAAATCGTATCAAGGGGTGCGATTTTTAGGGAGGGGGCATGCAACTTTAGGGCTATAATATCAAAGAATTTAAAGTTTATTTATTTGTATATTTTTTCTACAGTATATTTGCATTTTTTTATCCTCCTGATGCTGAAGTGCTTCATTGTTCGCAGATTTTCTATCTGTATGATTGATTCTCGCTGGTCATATTATTAGGTAGACCTCGTTAGTACTCGGGTGGACCACCTTATGCCTTTAGAACCACCTTATTCTTCATGGCATAGCCTCAAAAAGGTGTGGAAATATTCCTCAGATATATTGAGCCATACAGACATGATAGCATCATGTAGCTGCGGCAGATTTGTCTGCTGGTTGTCTATGATATCCGAAGCCAATATCCGAAGGTGTTCTGTTTGGATTGAGTCCTGGTGAATGTAGAGTACAGCGAACTCAATGTCATGTTCAAGTAACTAGACTGAGATAGTTTGAGCTTTGTGACTTGGTGTATTATGCTGTATTTAAGTAGCCATCAAGTAGCCATACACTGTGGTAATAAGGGAATGGACATGTCAGCAGCAATACTAATTTATGTGTACATCTATGGTATTTATCAGAAAGCCTTATCCAGAGTGACTTACAATCGGTAGTTACATGGACAGCCCCCCCCCTGAGAGACCAACACCAGCCTGAACCACTAGATCCAGGGTTGGATGCATCCATGCTTACATAATGATTACACCACATTTTGACCCTACCAACAGAATGTTAAATTGTTTTGATAATTCTCCAGTCTTCAGTTTTCTAGTTAATAAAGTAGAATAAAAAAAAAAATTAAATATACTTTTTGGCATTTACTGTCAATATTACTCTTCCACAAATAACTTGAAAATACTAAAGATCCTTCAATACAAATCAGATATTTTAAACTTGATGTGACAATGACAACATATGACAACCACCACATATCTTTTTAAACACAAGACAATATATGTTTTAATGCAACCCAGCAACATTACTTCATGGCCATTTACAAGAACCCTCTAAGGTGTCAGTGCTGAACTGTTTGGTTAAAAACTTAAATCCCCCCAAAAAATCCAATAATTGGCTAACAATTGGCATAAACATATGAGGTGCTGCTTTTCTAATGCTTACAAAAAAACAAACACTAAGTTTACTAAATAATGAGGTCTTATCAGGTCTTATCAGTGAACAATACCGAGATAATTATAAAAAAATTATTATAAAAATGCATGAATTAATTATTCCTCGCACTCATACTGTACTTGGAGAAAATGGAATGTTTTGTGGTAACGTTTAGCACTGTTACGCGCACTATTACGCACACTTGTGCTTGCTCTGGAACGGGCAGATGGTCGTCCTGGTGGCAGCGCTGATCAGACAGCCGTGTATACATTTATTTTAGCAAAGTAACTGTATTCGGATTATCACTCATTTAAACGGTACATGCATTCCGTCACTCCCCAACACTGTCCACATACATTGGTTGTTCTGACATTTTGAGTCTGCCCTTTATCCTGTGACATCAACAAGGCTTTTTGTCTACACAACTGTTGCTAACCGGATCTTTTCTCTTTTTCAGACCTGGTAAACCCTACATATGGTTGTGCATGACAGTAGATCACCAGTTTCTAAAAACTCCAACTGTGTCTCGTCCAAAACAACTTAAATATTCTTTTACCCAAATTCTAATGACCGGTTTGGACTTCAGAAAATTGTTTTCACCACGTCTAGATGCCTAAATGCAAATCTGATATAATCTGGATCTCAGAAGCTAAGAAGGCTTGGGCCTGGTTAGTACTTGGATGGGAGACCTCCTGGGAATACCAGGTGCTGTAAGCTTTAACTGTTGAAAAACTTTTTAAAATGAAGTTTTTTTGCATCGCTTTGTTAGTTTTTTTCTAAAGTAAGTTAAGAGGTATTTTCACTCTGTGATATGTTTTCAAGCCTAGGTTTTTTAAAGTCCAAGATTTTCAAGCAGAGATTGCTTACGGCCATACCAGCCCAAGAACGCCCGGTCTCGTCTGATCTCGGAAGCTAAGAAGGCTTGGGCCTGGTTAGTACTTGGATGGGAGACCTCCTGGGAATGCCAGGTGCTGTAAGCTTTAACTGTTGAAAAACTTTTTAAAATGAAGTTTTTTGCATCGCTTTGTTAGTTTTTTTCTAAAGTAAGTTAAGAGGTATTTTCACTCTGTGAAATGTTTTCAAGCCTAGGTTGTTTAAAGTCCAAGTTTTTCAAGCAGAGATTGCTTACGGCCGTACCAGCCCAAGTACGCCCGGTCTCGTCTGACCTCGGAAGCTAAGAAGGCTTGGGCCTGGTTAGTACTTGGATGGGAGACCTCCTGGGAATACCAGGTGCTGTAAGCTTTAACTGTTGAAAAACTTTTTAAAATGAAGTTTTTTTTGCATCGCTTTGTTAGTTTTTTTCTAAAGTAAGTTAAGAGGTATTTTCACTCTGTGATATGTTTTCAAGCCTAGGTTGTTTAAAGTCCAAGATTTTCAAGCAGAGATTGCTTACGGCCATACCAGCCCAAGAACGCCCGGACTCGTCTGATCTCGGAAGCTAAGAAGGCTTGGGCCTGGTTAGTACTTGGATATGAGACCTCCTGGGAATGCCAGGTGCTGTAAGCTTTAACTGTTGAAAAACTTTTTAAAATGAAGTTTTTTTGCATCGCTTTGTTAGTTTTTTTCTAAAGTAAGTTAAGAGGTATTTTCACTCTGTGATATGTTTTCAAGCTTAGGTTGTTAAAAGTCCAAGATTTTCAAGCAGAGATTGCTTACAGCCATACCAGCCCAAGAATGCCCGGTCTCGTCTGATCTCGGAAGCTAAGAAGGCTTGGGCCTGGTTAGTACTTGGATGGGAGACCTCCTGGGAATACCATGTGCTGTAAGCTTTAACTGTTGAAAAACTTTTTAAAATGAAGTTTTTTTGCATCGCTTTGTTAGTTTTTATCTAAAGTAAGTTAAGAGGTATTTTCACTCTGTGATATGTTTTCAAGCCTAGGTTGTTTAAAGTCCAAGATTTTCAAGAAGAGATTGCTTACGGCCATACCAGCCCAAGAACGCCCGGTCTCGTCTGATCTCGGAAGCTAAGAAGGCTTGGGCCTGGTTAGTACTTGGATGGGAGACCTTCTGGGAATGCCAGGTGCTTTAACTGTTGAAAAACTTTTTAAAATGAAGTTTTTTTGCATCGCTTTGTTAGTTTTTTTCTAAAGTAAGTTAAGAGGTATTTTCACTCTGTGATATGTTTTCAAGCCTAGGTTGTTTAAAGTCCAAGATTTTCAAGCAGAGATTGCTTACGGCCATACCAGCCCAAGAACGCCCGGTCTCGTCTGATCTCAGAAGCTAAGAAGGCTTGGGCCTGGTTAGTACTTGGATGGGAGACCTCCTGGGAATACCAGGTGCTGTAAGCTTTAACTGTTGAAAAACTTTTTAAAATGAAGTTTTTTTTTGCATCGCTTTGTTAGTTTTTTTCTAAAGTAAGTTAAGAGGTATTTTCACTCTGTGATATGTTTTCAAGCCTAGGTTGTTTAAAGTCCAAGATTTTCAAGCAGAGATTGCTTACGGCCATACCAGCCCAAGAACGCCCGGACTCGTCTGATCTCGGAAGCTAAGAAGGCTTGGGCCTGGTTAGTACTTGGATATGAGACCTCCTGGGAATGCCAGGTGCTGTAAGCTTTAACTGTTGAAAAACTTTTTAAAATGAAGTTTTTTTGCATCGCTTTGTTAGTTTTTTTCTAAAGTAAGTTAAGAGGTATTTTCACTCTGTGATATGTTTTCAAGCTTAGGTTGTTTAAAGTCCAAGATTTTCAAGCAGAGATTGCTTACAGCCATACCAGCCCAAGAATGCCCGGTCTCGTCTGATCTCGGAAGCTAAGAAGGCTTGGGCCTGGTTAGTACTTGGATGGGAGACCTCCTGGGAATACCATGTGCTGTAAGCTTTAACTGTTGAAAAACTTTTTAAAATGAAGTTTTTTTGCATCGCTTTGTTAGTTTTTATCTAAAGTAAGTTAAGAGGTATTTTCACTCTGTGATATGTTTTCAAGCCTAGGTTGTTTAAAGTCCAAGATTTTCAAGAAGAGATTGCTTACGGCCATACCAGCCCAAGAACGCCCGGTCTCGTCTGATCTCGGAAGCTAAGAAGGCTTGGGCCTGGTTAGTACTTGGATGGGAGACCTTCTGGGAATGCCAGGTCCTTTAACTGTTGAAAAACTTTTTAAAATGAAGTTTTTTTGCATCGCTTTGTTAGTTTTTTTCTAAAGTAAGTTAAGAGGTATTTTCACTCTGTGATATGTTTTCAAGCCTAGGTTGTTTAAAGTCCAAGATTTTCAAGCAGAGATTGCTTACGGCCATACCAGCCCAAGAACGCCCGGTCTCGTCTGATCTCAGAAGCTAAGAAGGCTTGGGCCTGGTTAGTACTTGGATGGGAGACCTCCTGGGAATACCAGGTGCTGTAAGCTTTAACTGTTGAAAAACTTTTTAAAATGAAGTTTTTTTTGCATCGCTTTGTTAGTTTTTTTCTAAAGTAAGTTAAGAGGTATTTTCACTCTGTGATATGTTTTCAAGCCTAGGTTGTTTAAAGTCCAAGATGTTCAAGCAGACATTGCTTACGGCCATACCAGCCCAAGAACGCCCGGTCTCGTCTGATCTCGGAAGCTAAGAAGGCTTGGGCCTGGTTAGTACTTGGATGGGAGACCTCCTGGGAATATCAGGTGCTGTAAGCTTTAACTGTTGAAAAACTTTTTAAAATGAAGTTTTTTTGCATCGCTTTGTTAGTTTTTTTCTAAAGTAAGTTAAGAGGTATTTTCACTCTGTGATATGTTTTCAAGCCTAGGTTGTTTAAAGTCCAAGATTTTCAAGCAGAGATTGCTTACGGCCATACCAGCCCAAGAACGCCCGGTCTCGTCTGATCTCGGAAGCTAAGAAGGCTTGGGCCTGGTTAGTACTTGGATGGGAGACCTCCTGGGAATGCCAGGTGCTGTAAGCTTTAACTGTTGAAAAACTTTTTAAATGAAGTTTTTTGCATCGCTTTGTTAGTTTTTTTCTAAAGTAAGTTAAGAGGTATTTTCACTCTGTGAAATGTTTTCAAGCCTAGGTTGTTTAAAGTCCAAGTTTTTCAAGCAGAGATTGCTTACGGCCATACCAGCCCAAGAACGCCCGGTCTCGTCTGATCTCGGAAGCTAAAAAGGCTTGGGCCTGGTTAGTACTTGGATGGGAGACCTCCTGGGAATGCCAGGTCCTTTAACTGTTGAAAAACTTTTTAAAATGAAGTTTTTTTGCATCGCTTTGTTAGTTTTTTTCTAAAGTAAGTTAAGATGTATTTTCACTCTGTGATATGTTTTCAAGCCTAGGTTGTTTAAAGTCCAAAATTTTCAAGCAGAGATTGCTTACGGCCATACCAGCCCAAGAACGTCTGATCTCGGAAGCTAAGACGGCTTGGGCCTGGTTAGTACTTGGATGGGAGACCTCCTGGGAATGCCAGGTGCTGTAAGCTTTAACTGTTGAAAAACTTTTTAAAATGAATTTTTTTTGCATCGCTTTGTTAGTTTTTTTCTAAAGTAAGTTAAGAGGTATTTTCACTCTGTGATATGTTTTCAAGCCTAGGTTGTTTAAAGTCCAAGAATTTCAAGCAGAGATTGCTTACGGCCATACCAGCCCAAGAACGCCCGGTCTCGTCTGATCTCGGAAGCTAAGAAGGCTTGGGCCTGGTTAGTACTTGGATGAGAGACCTCCTGGGAATGCCAGGTGCTGTAAGCTTTAACTGTTGAATAACTTTTTAAAATGAAGTTTTTTTGCATCGCTTTGTTAGTTTTTTTCTAAAGTAAGTTAAGAGGTATTTTCACTCTGTGATATGTTTTCAAGCCTAGGTTGTTTAAAGTCCAAGATTTTCAAGCAGAGATTGCTTACAGCCATACCAGCCCAAGAACGCCCGGTCTCGTCTGATCTCGGAAGCTAAGAAGGCTTGGGCCTGGTTAGTACTTGGATGGGAGACCTCCTGGGAATGCCAGGTGCTGTAAGCTTTAACTGTTGAAAAACTTTTTAAAATGAAGTTTTTTAGCATCGCTTTGTTATTTTTTTTCTAAAGTAAGTTAAGAGGTATTTTCACTCTGTGATATGTTTTCAAGTCTAGGTTGTTTAAAGTCCAAGATTTTCAAGCAGGGATTGCTTATGGCCATACCAGCCCAAGAACGCCCAGTCTCGTCTGATCTCGGAAGCTAAGAAGGCTTGGGCCTGGTTAGTACTTGGATGGGAGACCTCCTGGGAATGCCAGGTGCTGTAAGCTTTAACTGTGAAAAAACTTTTTAAAATGAAGTTTTTTAGCATCGCTTTGTTATTTTTTTTCTAAAGTAAGTTAAGAGGTATTTTCACTCTGTGATATGTTTTCAAGTCTAGGTTGTTTAAAGTCCAAGATTTTCAAGCAGAGATTGCTTATGGCCATACCAGCCCAAGAACGCCCAGTCTCGTCTGATCTCGGAAGCTAAGAAGGCTTGGGCCTGGTTAGTACTTGGATGGGAGACCTTCTGGGAATGCCAGGTGCTGTAAGCTTTAACTGTTGAAAAACTTCCTAGGCTTGAAAACATATCACAGAGTGAAAATACCTCTTAACTTACTTTAGATAAAAACTAACAAAGTTATGCAAAAAAACTTCATTTTAAAAAGTTTTTCAACAGTTAAAGCTTACAGCACCTGGTATTCCCAGGAGGTTTACCATCCAAGTACTAACCAGGCCCAAGCCTTCTTAGCTTCCGAGATCAGACGAGACCGGGCGTTCTTGGGCTGGTATGGCCGTAAGCAATCTCTGCTTGAAAATCTTGGACTTTAAACAACCTAGGCTTGAAAACATATCACAGAGTGAAAAAAACTCTTAACTTACTTTAGATAAAAACTAACAAAGCGATGCAAAAAAACTTCATTTTAAAAAGTTTTTCAACAGTTAAAGCTTACATCACCTCGTATTCCCAGGAGGTCTCCCATCCAAGTACTAACCAGGCACAAGCCTTCTTAGCTTCCGAGATCAGACGAGACCGGGCGTTCTTGGGCAGGTATGGTCGTAAGCAATCTCTGCTTGAAAATCTTGGACTTTAAACAACCTAGGCTTGAAAACATATCACAGAGTGAAAATACCTCTTAACATACTTTAGATAAAAACTAACAAAGCGATGCAAAAAAACTTCATTTTAAAAAGTTTTTCAACAGTTAAAGCACCTGGTATTCCCAGGAGGTCTCCCATCCAAGTACTAACCAGGCCCAAGCCTTCTTAGCTTCCGAGATCAGACGAGACCGGGCGTTTTTGGGCTGGTATGGCCGTAAGCAATCTCTGCTTGAAAATCTTGGACTTTAAACAACCTAGGCTTGAAAACATATCACAGAGTGAAAATACCTTTTAACTTACTTTAGATAAAAACTAACAAAGCGATGCAAAAAAACTTCATTTAAAAAGTTTTTCAACAGTTAAAGCACCTGGTATTCCCAGGAGGTCTCCCATCCAAGTACTAACCAGGCCCAAGCCTTCTTAGCTTCCGTGATCAGACGAGACCGGGCGTTCTTGGGCTGGTATGGCCGTTAGCAATCTCTGCTTGAAAATCTTGGACTTTAAACAACCTACGCTTGAAAACATATCACAGAGTGAAAATACCTCTTAACTTACTTTACATAAAAACTAACAAAGCGATGCAAAAAAAATTCATTTAAAAAAGTTTTTCAACAGTTAAAGCTTACAGCACCTGGTATTCCCAGGAGGTCTCCCACCCAAGTACTAACCAGGCCCAAGCCTTCTTAGCTTCCGAGATCAGACGAGACCGGGCGTTCTTGGGCTGGTATGGCCATAAGCAATCTCTGCTTGAAAATCTTGGACTTTAAACAACGTAGGCTTGAAAACATATCACAGAGTGAAAATACCTCTTAACTTACTTTAGATAAAAACTAACAAAGCGATGCAAAAAAACTTCATTTTAAAAAGTTTTTCAACAGTTGAAGCTTACAGCACCTGGTATTCCCAGGAGGTCTACCATCCAAGTACTAACCAGGCCCAAGCCTTCTTAGCTTCCGAGATCAGACGAGACCGGGCGTTCTTGGGCTGGTATGGCCGTAAGCAATCTCTGCTTGAAAATCTTGGACTTTAAACAACCTAGGCTTGAAAACATATCACAGAGTGAAAACACCTCTTGACTTACTTTAGATAAAAACTAACAAAGCGATGCAAAAAAAATTCATTTTAAAAAGTTTTTCAACAGTTAAAGCTTACAGCACCTGGTATTCCCAGGAGGTCTCCCATCCAAGTACTAACCAGGCCCAAGCCTTCTTAGCTTCCGAGATCAGACGAGTCCGGGCGTTCTTGGGCTGGTATGGCCGTAAGCAATCTCTGCTTGACAATCTTGGACTTTAAACAACCTAGGCTTGAAAACATATCACAGAGTGAAAATACCTCTTAACTTACTTTACATAAAAACTAACAAAGCGATGCAAAAAAACTTCATTTTAAAAAGTTTTTCAACAGTTAAAGCTTACAGCACCTGGTATTCCCAGGAGGTCTACCATCCAAGTACTAACCAGGCCCAAGCCTTCTTAGCTTCCGAGATCAGACGAGACTGGGCGTTCTTGGGCTGGTATGGCCGTAAGCAATCTCTGCTTGAAAATCTTGGACTTTAAACAACCTAGGCTTGAAAACATATCACATAGTGAAAACACCTCTTGACTTACTTTAGATAAAAACTAACAAACCGATGCAAAAAAACTTTATTTTAAAAAGTTTTTAAACAGTTAAAGCTTACAGCACCTGGTATTCCCAGGAGGTCTACCATCCAAGTACTAACCAGGCCGAAGCCTTCTTAGCTTCCGAGATCAGACGAGACTGGGCGTTCTTGGGCTGGTATGGCCGTAAGCAATCTCTGCTTGAAAATCTTGGACTTTAAACAACCTAGGCTTGAAAACATATCACATAGTGAAAACACCTCTTGACTTACTTTAGATAAAAACTAACAAACCGATGAAAAAAAAATTTATTTTAAAAAGTTTTTCAACAGTTAAAGCTTACAGCACCTGGTATTCCCAGGAGGTCTCCCATCCAAGTACTAACCAGGCCCAAGCCTTCTTAGCTTCCGAGATCAGACGAGTCCGGGCGTTCTTGGGCTGGTATGGCCGTAAGCAATCTCTGCTTGAAAATCTTGGACTTTAAACAACCTATGCTTGAAAACATATCACAGAGTGAAAATACCTCTTAACTTACTTTAGATAAAAACTAACAAAGCGATGCAAAAAAACTTCATTTTAAAAAGTTTTTCAACAAATAAAGCATACAGCACCTGGTATTCCCAGGAGGTCTCCCATCCAAGTACTAACCAGGCCCAAGCCTTCTTAGCTTCCGAGATCAGACGAGACCGGGCGTTCTTGGGCTGGTATGGCCATAAGCAATCTATGCTTGAAAATCTTGGACTTTAAACAACCTAGGCTTGAAAACATATCACAGAGTGAAAATACCTCTTACTTTAGATAAAAACTAACAAAGCGATGCAAAAAAACTTCATTTTAAAAAGTTTTTCAACAGTTAAAGCTTACAGCACCTGGTATTCCCAGGAGGTCTCCCATCCAAGTACTAACCAGGCCCTAAGCCTTCTTAGCTTCCGAGATCAGACGAGACCGGGCGTTCTTGGGCTGGTATGGCCAAAAGCAATCTCTGCTTGAAAATCTTGGACTTTAAACAACCTAGGCTTGAAAACATATCACAGAGTGAAAATACCTCTTAACTTACTTTAGATAAAAACTAACAAAGCGATGCAAAAAAACTTCATTTTAAAAAGTTTTTCAACAGTTAAAGCACCTGGTATTCCCAGGAGGTCTCCCATCCTAGTACTAACCAGGCCCAAGCCTTCTTAGCTTCCGAGATCAGACGAGACCGGGCGTTCTTGGGCTGGTATGGCCATAAGCAATCTATGCTTGAAAATCTTGGACTTTAACAACCTAGGCTTGAAAACATATCACAGAGTGAAAATACCTCTTAACTTACTTTAGATAAAAACTAACAAAGCGATGCAAAAAAACTTCATTTTAAAAAGTTTTTCAACAGTTAAAGCTTACAGCACCTGGTATTCCCAGGAGGTCTCCCATCCAAGTACTAAACAGGGCCAAGCCTTCTTAGCTTCCGAGATCAGACGAGACCGGGCGATCTTGGGCTGGTATGGCCGTAAGCAATATCTGCTTGAAAATCTTGGACTTTAAACAACCTAGGCTTGAAAACATATCACAGAGTGAAAATACCTCTTAACTTACTTTACATAAAAACTAACAAAGCGATGCAAAAAACTTCATTTTAAAAAGTTTTTCAACAGTTAAAGCTTACAGCACCTGGTATTCCCAGGAGGTCTGCCATCAAAGTACTAACCAGGCCCAAGCCTTCTTAGCTCCGAGATC
>NW_021629766.1:0-52096 GCF_900700375.1 Denticeps clupeoides | reverse complement strand
CGTCTGATCTCGGAAGCTAAGAAGGCTTGGGCCGGTTAGTACTTGGATGGGAGACCTCCTGGGAAACCAGGTGCTTTAACTGTCGAAAAACTTTTTTAAAATAAAGTTTTTTTGCATCGCTTTGTTAGTTTTTTTATCTAAAGTAAGTTTACGAGGTATTTTCACGCTGTGATATGTTTTTCAAGCCTAGGTTGTTTTAAAGTCAAGATTTTCAAGCAGAGATTTGCTTACGGCCCATACCAGCCAAGAACGGCCCGGTCTCGTCTGATCTCGGAAGCTAAGAAGCTCTCGGAAAGCCTATGCTGGACCCCCCTCCCCCACTTCGGGACAATCAGATCACCTTTCTTTGTTTCTCACCCCCAAGTACTCCCCCCTCATCAACCGTGTGAAGCCATCAGTGAGGACCATCAAGGTGTGGCCAGCGGGGGCTGACATCACACTCCAGGACAGGTTCCAACACACAGACTGGAGTATGTTTGCTTCACAGGCCACCTGTGGCTCTCACACGGACATCGACATCTACACCTCCTCTGTTCTGAACTACATTAACACCACCATAGACACGGTTACTACTCAGAAACAGATCACCACATACCCTAATCAGAAGCCTTGGATGAACAAGGAGGTGCGTCTCCTGCTGAAGGCACGCAACAATGCCTTCAGATCGGGTGATGCACAGGCCTACGGCATTTCCAGGGCGAACCTGAAGAGGGGCATCAAAAAGGCCAAGCACTGCTACAAACTAAAGCTAGAGGAATACTTCTCCAATGCTGATCCTCGACGCTTGTGGCAGGGCATTCAGGCCATTACAGACTATAAACCCAGCAACTCAGCCCCCACAACCACAAATGTCCTCTTTCTGAATGAGCTCAACGACTTTTATGCTCGCTTTGAAAGAGACAACAAGCAACCTGCTGTCAAGATCCCCTCATCTACCGACCACTCGCCCATCATACTCACCTCCTCAGATGTTTGCACTGCACTGAGTCGGATAAACGCGCGCAGGGCTGCTGGACCAGACGGCATCCCGGGGCGCGTTCTTAGAGCATGTGCAGAGCAGCTCGCTGGCGTATTCACGGACATTTTTAACATGTCTCTCGCCCAAGCAGCTGTTCCAACATGCCTCAAATCCACCTCCATTGTACCAGTGCCGAAACATTCTAGCCCAACATGCCTGAATGACTACCGCCCTGTAGCACTCACACCCATAATCATGAAGTGCTTCGAGCGGTTAGTCCTGGCACATCTGAGGGACTTCCTCCCACCAACTCTGGACCCACACCAGTTTGCGTACCGTAGCAATAGGAGCATAGAGGATGCAGTCTCCATAGCGCTGCACTCTGTACTCACACACCTGGACAAGCAAAACACATATGCACGGATGCTGTTTGTTGATTTCAGCTCAGCATTTAACACTGTCATCCCCTCTAAGCTAATCTCTAAACTTAGAGCCCTGGACATCAACACCTCACTTTGCAACTGGATTATGGACTTTCTGACCAGCAGACCACAGCATGTAAGGTCAGGCCACATCCGCTCCACTACTGTCACGCTCAACACTGGTGTACCACAGGGCTGTGTGCTGAGCCCCTTCCTCTACTCCCTCTTCACCCATGACTGCCGACCTATGTATGGATCAAACTCCGTTATTAAGTTTGCAGATGACACCACGGTGATAGGTCTCATCGACAACAACGATGAGACTGCCTACAGGCAGGAGGTCCAGCATCTGGCCACTTGGTGCACAGAAAATAACCTTCTCCTAAACACCACCAAGACCAAGGAGCTCATTGTGGACTTCAGGAGGGAGAGAAGAGGCTCGCATGATCCCATCCACATCAATGGGATGACTGTGCAGCCTGTTACATCCTTCAAGTTCCTGGGGACCCACATCTCAGAGGACCTGTCCTGGAGCATTAACACCTCCAGCCTGGTCAAGAAGGCTCACCAGCGCCTCTTCTTCTTGAGAACATTAAAAAAGAACCAGCTACCCACTACCATCCTGTTGAACTTTTACCGCTCTACAATAGAGAGCATCCTTACCAGCTGTCTCACAGTGTGGTATGGAAGCTGCACTGTTGCTGAGCGTAAGGCGATGCAGCGGGTGGTGAAAACTGCCCAGCGCATCACAGGGACTCCACTTCCATCCATTGAGGAAATCCAGAGGAAGCACTGTCTGCGTCGAGCTCGCAGTATTCTTAAGGACTCCTCCCACCCGGCCCACGAACTGTTCTCTCTCCTGCCTTCAGGCAGACGGTTCAGGCTACCACGGACAAGAACCAGCAGACTTAGGAACAGCTTTTTTCCCAGAGCTGTTTCCTTGCTGAACTCCTCTGCCCCCCCATACACTCTTGATAATCACTGCACTGCACATATCACTTTGTACTGCACATATCACTTTGTACTGCACATATCACTTTATGTATAGCACATATCACTTTATGTATATATATATAACTTAACTTATTTGAACTGTATCCTGCACTTGCTGCTTATTGCACTTCTGGTTAGACCTAAACTACATTTCGTTGCCCTGTACTTGTACATGTGTAATGACAATAAAGTTGAATCTAATCTAATCTAATCTAAGAAGGCTTGGGCCTGGTTAGTACTTGGATGGGAGACCTCCTGGGAATACCAGGTGCTGTAAGCTTTAACTGTTGAAAACTTTTTTAAAATGAAGTTTTTTTTTGCATCGCTTTGTTAGTTTTTATGTAAAGTAAGTTAAGAGGTATTTTCACTCTGTGATATGTTTTCAAGCCTAGGTTGTTTAAAGTCCAAGATTTTCAAGCAGAGATTGCTTACGGCCATACCAGCCCAAGAACGCCCGGTCTCATCTGATCTCGGAAGCTAAGAAGGCTTGGGCCTGGTTAGTACTTGGATGGGAGACCTCCTGGGAATACCAGGTGCTGTATGCTTTAACTGTTGAAAATCTTTTTAAAATGAAGTTTTTTGCATCGCTTTGTTAGTTTTTATCTAAAGTAAGTTAAGAGGTATTTTCACTTTGTAATATGTTTTCAAGCCTAGGTTGTTTAAAGTCCAAGATTTTCAAGCAGAGATTGCTTACGGCCATACCAGCCCAAGAACGCCCGGTCTCGTCTGATCTCGGAAGCTAAGAAGGCTTGGGCCTGGTTAGTACTTGGATGGGAGACCTCCTGGGAATACCAGGTGCTGTAAGCTTTAACTGTTGAAAACTTTTTTAAAATGAAGTTTTTTTTTGCATCGCTTTGTTAGTTTTTATGTAAAGTAAGTTAAGAGGTATTTTCACTCTGTGATATGTTTTCAAGCCTAGGTTGTTTAAAGTCCAAGATTTTCAAGCAGAGATTGCTTACGGCCATACCAGCCCAAGAACGCCCGGTCTCGTCTGATCTCGGAAGCTAAGAAGGCTTGGGCCTGGTTAGTACTTGGATGGGAGACCTCCTGGGAATACCAGGTGCTGTATGCTTTAACTGTTGAAAAACTTTTTAAAATGAAGTTTTTTTGCATCGCTTTGTTAGTTTTTATCTAAAGTAAGTTAAGAGGTATTTTCACTCTGTAATATGTTTTCAAGCCTAGGTTGTTTAAAGTCCAAGATTTTCAAGCAGAGATTGCTTACGGCCATACCAGCCAAAGAACGCCCGGTCTCGTCTGATCTCGGAAGCTATGAAGGCTTGGGCCTGGTTAGTACTTGGATGGGAGACCTCTTGGGAATACCAGGTGCTGTAAGCTTTAACTGTTGAAAAACTTTTTAAAATGAAGTTTTTTTGCATCGCTTTGTTATTTTTATCTAAGTAAGTTAAGAGGTATTATCACTCTGTGATATGTTTTCAAACCTAGGTTGTTTAAAGTCCAAGATTTTCAAGCAGAGATTGCTTACGGCCATACCAGCCCAAGAACGCCCGGTCTCGTCTGATCTCAGGAAGCTAAGAAGGCTTGGGCCTGGTTAGTACTTGGATGGGAGACCTCCTGGGAATACCAGGTGCTGTAAGCTTTAACTGTTGAAAAACTTTTTAAAATGAAGTTTTTTTGGATCGCTTTGTTAGTTTTTATGTAAAGTAAGTTAAGAGTTTTTTCACTCTGTGATATGTTTTCAAGCCTAGGTTGTTTAAAGTCCAAGATTTTCAAGCAGAGATTGCTTACGGCCATACCAGCCCAAGAACACCCGGTCTCGTCTGATCTCGGAAGCTAAGAAGGCTTGGGCCTGGTTAGTACTTGGATGGGAGACCTCCTGGGAATACCAGGTGCTTTAACTGTTGAAAAACTTTTTAAAATAAAGTTTTTTTGCATCGCTTTGTTAGTTTTTATCTAAAGTAAGTTAAGAGGTATTTTCACGCTGTGATTATGTTTTCAAGCCTAGGTTGTTTAAAGTCCAAGATTTTCAAGCAGAGATTGCTTACGGCCATACCAGCCCAAGAACGCCCGGTCTCGTCTGATCTCGGAAGCTAAGAAGGCTTGGGCCTGGTTAGTACTTGGATGGGAGACCTCCTGGGAATACCAGGTGCTGTAAGCTTTAACTGTTGAAAAACTTTTTAAAATGAAGTTTTTTTGCATCGCTTTGTTAGTTTTTATGTAAAGTAAGTTAAGAGGTATTTTAACTCTGTGATATGTTTTCAAGCCTAGGTTGTTTAAAGTCCAAGATTTTCAAGCAGAGATTGCTTACGGCCATACCAGCCCAAGAACGCCCGGTCTCGTCTGATCTCGGAAGCTAAGAAGGCTTGGGCCTGGTTAGTACTTGGATGGGAGACCTCCTGGGAATACCAGGTGCTGTATGCTTTAACTGTTGAAAAACTTTTTAAAATGAAGTTTTTTTGCATCGCTTTGTTAGATTTTTATCTAAAGTAAGTTAAGAGGTATTTTCACTCTGTGATATGTTTTCAAGCCTAGGTTGTTTAAAGTCCAAGATTTTCAAGCAGAGCTTGCTTACGGCCATACCAGCCCAAGAACGCCCGGTCTCGTCTGATCTCGGAAGCTAAGAAGGCTTGGGCCTGGTTAGTACTTGGATGGGAGACCTCTTGGGAATACCAGGTGCTGTAAGCTTTAACTGTTGAAAAACTTTTAAAATGAAGTTTTTTTTGCATCGCTTTGTTAGTTTTTATCTAAAAGTAAGTTAAGAGGTATTATCACTCTGTGATATGTTTTCAAACCTAGGTTGTTTAAAGTCCAAGATTTTCAAGCAGAGATTGCTTACGGCCATACCAGCCCAAGAACGCCCGGTCTCGTCTGATCTCGGAAGCTAAGAAGGCTTGGGCCTGGTTAGTACTTGGATGGGAGACCTCCTGGGAGTACCAGGTGCTGTAAGCTTTAACTGTTGAAAACTTTTTAAAATGAAGTTTTTTTTGCATCGCTTTGTTAGTTTTTATGTAAAGTAAGTTAAGAGGTATTTTCACTCTGTGATATGTTTTAAAGCCTAGGTTGTTTAAAGTCCAAGATTTTCAAGTCAGAGATTGCTTACGGCCATACCAGCCCAAGAACGCCCGGTCTCGTCTGATCTCGGAAGCTAAGAAGGCTTGGGCCTGGTTAGTACTTGGATGGGAGACCTCCTGGGAATACCAGGTGCTGTATGCTTTAACTGTTGAAAAACTTTTTAAAATGAAGTTTTTTTGCATCGCTTTGTTAGTTTTTATCTAAAGTAAGTTAAGAGGTATTTTCACTCTGTGATATGTTTTCAAGCCTAGGTTGTTTAAAGTCCAAGATTTTCAAGCAGAGATTGCTTACGGCCATACCAGCCCAAGAACGCCCGGTCTCGTCTGATCTCGGAAGCTAAGAAGGCTTGGGCCTGGTTAGTACTTGGATGGGAGACCTCCTGGGAATACCAGGTGCTTTAACTGTTGAAAAACTTTTTAAAATGAAGTTTTTTTGCATCGCTTTGTTAGTTTTTATCTAAAGTAAGTTAAGAGGTATTTTATCTCTGTGATATGTTTTCAAGCCTAGGTTGTTTAAAGTCCAAGATTTTCAAGCAGAGATTGCTTACGGCCATACCAGCCCAAGAACGCCCGGTCTCGTCTGATCTCGGAAGCTAAGAAGGCTTGGGCCTGGTTAGTACTTGGATGGGAGACCTCCTGGGAATACCAGGTGCTTTAACTGTTGAAAAACTTTTTAAAATAAGTTTTTTTGCATCGCTTTGTTAGTTTTTATCTAAAGTAAGTTAAGAGGTATTTTCACTCTGTGATATGTTTTCAAGCCTAGGTTGTTTAAAGTCCAAGATTTTCAAGCAGAGATTGCTTACGGCCATACCAGCCCAAGAACGCCCGGTCTCGTCTGATCTCGGAAGCTAAGAAGGCTTGGGCCTGGTTAGTACTTGGATGGGAGACCTCCTGGGAATACCAGGTGCTGTAATGCTTTAACTGTTGAAAAACTTTTTAAAATGAAGTTTTTTGCATCGCTTTGTTAGTTTTTATCTAAAGTAAGTTAAGAGGTATTTTCACTCTGTGATATGTTTTCAAGCCTAGGTTGTTTAAAGTCCAAGATTTTCAAGCAGAGATTGCTTACGGCCATACCAGCCCAAGAACGCCCGGTCTCGTCTGATCTCGGAAGCTAATGAAGGCTTGGGCCTGGTTAGTACTTGGATGGGAGACCTCTTGGGAATACCAGGTGCTGTAAGCTTTAACTGTTGAAAAACTTTTTAAAATGAAGTTTTTTTGCATCGCTTTGTTAGTTTTTATCTTAAGTAAGTTAAGAGGTATTATCACTCTGTGATATGTTTTCAAACCTAGGTTGTTTAAAGTCCAAGATTTTCAAGCAGAGATTGCTTACGGCCATACCAGCCCAAGAACGCCCGGTCTCGTCTGATCTCAGAAGCTAAGAAGGCTTGGGCCTGGTTAGTACTTGGATGGGAGACCTCCTGGGAATACCAGGTGCTGTAAGCTTTAACTGTTGAAAAACTTTTTAAAATAAAGTTTTTTTGCATCGCTTTGTTAGTTTTTATCTAAAGTAAGTTAAGAGGTATTTTCACTCTGTGATATGTTTTCAAGCCTAGGTTGTTTAAAGTCCAAGATTTTCAAGCAGAGATTGCTTACGGCCATACCAGCCCAAGAACGCCCGGTCTCGTCTGATCTCGGAAGGTAAGAAGGCTTGGGCCTGGTTAGTACTTGGATGGGAGACCTCCTGGGAATACCAGGTGCTGTAAGCTTTAACTGTTGAAAAACTTTTTAAAATGAAGTTTTTTTGCATCGCTTTGTTAGTTTTTATCTAAAGTAAGTTAAGAGGTATTTTCACTCTGTGTTATGTTTTCAAGCTTAGGTTGTTTAAAGTCCAAGATTTTCAAGCAGAGATTGCTTACGGCCATACCAGCCCAGGAACGCCCGGTCTCATCTAATCTCGGAAGCTAAGAAGGCTTGGGCCTGGTTAGTACTTGGATGGGAGACCTCCTGGGAATACCAGGTGCTGTAAGCTTTAACTGTTGAAAAACTTTTTAAAATGAAGTTTTTTTGCATCGCTTTATTAGTTTTTATCTAAAGTAAGTCAAGAGGTGTTTTCACTCTGTGATATGTTTTCAAGCCTAGGTTGTTTAAAGTCCAAGATTTTCAAGCAGAGATTGCTTACGGCCATACCAGCCCAAGAACGCCCGGTCTCGTCTGATCTCGGAAGGTAAGAAGGCTTGGGCCTGGTTATTACTTGGATGGGAGACCTCCTGGGAATACCAGGTGCTGTAAGCTTTAAGTGTTGAAAAACTTTTTAAAATGAAGTTTTTTTGCATCGCTTTGTTAGTTTTTATCTAAAGTAAGTTAAGAGGTGTTTTCACTCTGTGATATGTTTTCAAACCTAGGTTGTTTAAAGTCCAAGATTTTCAAGCAGAGATTGCTTACGTCCATACCAGCCCAAGAACGCCCGGTCTCGTCTGATCTCGGAAGCTAAGAAGGCTTGGGCCTGGTTAGTACTTGGATGGGAGACCTCCTGGGAATACCAGGTGCTGTAAGCTTTAACTGTTGAAAAACGTTTTTAAAATGAATTTTTTTTGCATCGCTTTGTTAGTTTTTATGTAAAGTAAGTTAAGAGGTATTTTCACTCTGTGATATGTTTTCAAGCCTAGGTTGTTTAAAGTCCAAGATTTTCAAGCAGAGATTGCTAACGGCCATACCAGCCCAAGAACGCCCGGTCTCGTCTGATCTCGGAAGCTAAGAAGGCTTGGGCCTGGTTAGTACTTGGATGGGAGACCTCCTGGGAATACCAGGTGCTGTAAGCTTTAACTGTTGAAAAACTTTTTAAAATGAAGTTTTTTTGCATCGCTTTGTTAGTTTTTATCTAAAGTAAGTTAAGAGGTATTTTCACTCTGTGATATGTTTTCAAGCCTAGGTTGTTTAAAGTCCAAGATTTTCAAGCAGAGATTGCTTACGGCCATACCAGCCCAAAAACGCCCGGTCTCGTCTGATCTCGGAAGCTAAGAAGGCTTGGGCCTGGTTAGTACTTGGATGGGAGACCTCCTGGGAATACCAGGTGCTTTAACTGTTGAAAAACTTTTTAAAATGAAGTTTTTTTGCATCGCTTTGTTAGTTTTTATCTAAAGTAAGTTAAGAGGTATTTTCACTCTGTGATATGTTTTCAAGCCTAGGTTGTTTAAAGTCCAAGATTTTCAAGCAGAGATTGCTTACGGCCATACCAGCCCAAGAACGCCCGGTCTCGTCTGATCTCGGAAGCTAAGAAGGCTTGGGCCTGGTTAGTACTTGGATGGGAGACCTCCTGGGAATACCAGGTGCTGTAAGCTTTAACTGTTGAAAAACTTTTTAAAATAAAGTTTTTTTGCATCGCTTTGTTAGTTTTTATCTAAAGTAAGTCAAGAGGTATTTTCACTATGTGATATGTTTTCAAGCCTAGGTTGTTTAAAGTCCAAGATTTTCAAGCAGAGATTGCTTACGGCCATACCAGCCCAAGAACGCCCGGTCTCGTCTGATCTCGGAAGCTAAGAAGGCTTGGGCCTGGTTAGTACATGGATGGTAGACCTCCTGGGAATACCAGGTGCTGTAAGCTTTAACTGTTGAAAAACTTTTTAAAATGAAGTTTTTTTGCATCGCTTTGTTAGTTTTTATGTAAAGTAAGTTAAGAGGTATTTTCACTCTGTGATATGTTTTAAAGCCTAGGTTGTTTAAAGTCCAAGATTGTCAAGCAGAGATTGCTTACGGCCATACCAGCCCAAGAACGCCCGGACTCGTCTGATCTCGGAAGCTAAGAAGGCTTGGGCCTGGTTAGTACTTGGATGGGAGACCTCCTGGGAATACCAGGTGCTTTAACTGTTGAAAAACTTTTTAAAATGAAGTTTTTTTGCATCGCTTTGTTAGTTTTTATCTAAAGTAAGTTAAGAGGTATTTTCACTCTGTGATATGTTTTCAAGCCTAGGTTGTTTAAAGTCCAAGATTTTCAAGCAGAGATTGCTTACGGCCATACCAGCCCAAGAACGCCCGGACTCGTCTGATCTCGGAAGCTAAGAAGGCTTGGGCCTGGTTAGTACTTGGATGGGAGACCTCCTGGGAATACCAGGTGCTGTAAGCTTTAACTGTTGAAAAACTTTTTAAAATGAAAGTTTTTTTGCATCGCTTTGTTAGTTTTTATCTAAAGTAAGTCAAGAGGTATTTTCACTATGTGATATGTTTTCAAGCCTAGGTTGTTTAAAGTCCAAGATTTTCAAGCAGAGATTGCTTACGGCCATACCAGCCCAAGAACGCCCGGTCTCGTCTGATCTCGGAAGCTAAGAAGGCTTGGGCCTGGTTAGTATTTGGATGGTAGACCTCCTGGGAATACCAGGTGCTGTAAGCTTTAACTGTTGAAAAACTTTTTAAAATGAAGTTTTTTTGCATCGCTTTGTTAGTTTTTATGTAAAGTAAGTTAAGAGGTATTTTCACTCTGTGATATGTTTTCAAGCCTAGGTTGTTTAAAGTCCAAGATTGTCAAGCAGAGATTGCTTACGGCCATACCAGCCCAAGAACGCCCGGACTCGTCTGATCTCGGAAGCTAAGAAGGCTTGGGCCTGGTTAGTACTTGGATGGGAGACCTCCTGGGAATACCAGGTGCTGTAAGCTTTAAATGTTGAAAAACTTTTTAAAATGAAGTTTTTTTGCATCGCTTTGTTAGTTTTTATCTAAAGTAAGTCAAGAGGTGTTTTCACTCTGTGATATGTTTTCAAGCCTAGGTTGTTTAAAGTCCAAGATTTTCAAGCAGAGATTGCTTACGGCCATACCAGCCCAAGAACGCCCGGTCTCGTCTGATCTCGGAAGCTAAGAAGGCTTGGGCCTGGTTAGTACTTGGATGGTAGACCTCCTGGGAATACCAGGTGCTGTAAGCTTTAACTGTTGAAAAACTTTTTAAAATAAAGTTTTTTTGCATCGCTTTGTTAGTTTTTATCTAAAGTAAGTTAAGAGGTATTTTCACTCTGTGATATGTTTTCAAGCCTAGGTTGTTAAAAGTCCAAGATTTTCAAGCAGAGATTGCTTATGGCCATACCAGCCCAAGAACGCCCAGTCTCGTCTGATCTCGGAAGCTAAGAAGGCTTGGGCCTGGTTAGTACTTGGATGGGAGACCTCCTGGGAATACCAGGTGCTGTAAGCTTTAACTGTTGAAAAACTTTTTAAAATGAAGTTTTTTTGCATCGCTTTGTTAGTTTTTATGTAAAGTAAGTTAAGAGGTATTTTCACTCTGTGATATGTTTTCAAGCCTAGGTTGTTTAAAGTCCAAGATTTTCAAGCAGAGATTGCTTACGGCCATACCAGCCCAAGAACGCCCGGTCTCGTCTGATCTCGGAAGCTAAGAAGGCTTGGGCCTGGTTAGTACTTGGATGGGAGACCTCCTGGGAATACCAGGTGCTGTATGCTTTAACTGTTGAAAAACTTTTTAAAATGAAGTTTTTTTGCATCGCTTTGTTAGTTTTTATCTAAAGTAAGTTAAGAGGTATTTTCACTCTGTAATATGTTTTCAAGCCTAGGTTGTTTAAAGTCCAAGATTTTCAAGCAGAGATTGCTTACGGCCATACCAGCCCAAGAACGCCCGGTCTCGTCTGATCTCGGAAGCTAAGAAGGCTTGGGCCTGGTTAGTACTTGGATGGGAGACCTCCTGGGAATACCAGGTGCTGTAAGCTTTAACTGTTGAAAAACTTTTTAAAATGAATTTTTTTTGCATCGCTTTGTTAGTTTTTATGTAAAGTAAGTTAAGAGGTATTTTCACTCTGTGATATGTTTTCAAGCCTAGGTTGTTTAAAGTACAAGATTTTCAAGCAGAGATTGCTTACGGCCATACCAGCCCAAGAACGCCCGGTCTTGTCTGATCTTGGAAGCTAAGAAGGCTTGGGCCTGGTTAGTACTTGGATGGGAGACCTCCTGGGAATACCAGGTGCTGTAAGCTTTAACTGTTGAAAAACTTTTTAAAATGAAGTTTTTTTTGCATCGCTTTGTTAGTTTTTATGTAAAGTAAGTTAAGAGGTATTTTCACTCTGTGATATGTTTTCAAGCCTAGGTTGTTTAAAGTCCAAGATTTTCAAGCAGAGATTGCTTACGGCCATACCAGCCCAAGAACGCCCGGTCTCGTCTGATCTCGGAAGCTAAGAAGGCTTGGGCCTGGTTAGTACTTGGATGGGAGACCTCCTGGCAATACCAGGTGCTGTAAGCTTTAACTGTTGAAAAACTTTTTAAAATGAAGTTTTTTTGCATCGCTTTGTTAGTTTTTATCTAAAGTAAGTTAAGAGGTATTTTCACTCTGTGATATGTTTTCAAGCCTAGGTTGTTTAAAGTCCAAGATTTTCAAGCAGAGATTGCTTACGGCCATACCAGCCCAAGAACGCCCGGTCTCGTCTGATCTCGGAAGCTAAGAAGGCTTGGGCCTGGTTAGTACTTGGATAGAGGACCTCTTGGGAATACCAGGTGCTGTAGGCTTTAACTGTTGAAAAACTTTTTAAAATGAAGTTTTTTTGCATCGCTTTGTTAGTTTTTATCTAAAGTAAGTTAAGAGGTATTTTCACTCTGTGATATGATTTCAAGCCTAGGTTGTTTAAAGTCCAAGATTTTCAAGCAGAGATTGCTTACGGCCATACCAGCCCAAGAACGCCCGGTCTCGTCTGATCTCGGAAGCTAAGAAGGCTTGGGCCTGGTTAGTACTTGGATAGAGGACCTCCTGGGAATACCAGGTGCTGTAAGCTTTAAGTGTTGAAAAACTTTTTAAAATGAAGTTTTTTTGCATCGCTTTGTTAGTTTTTATCTAAAGTAAGTTAAGAGGTATTTTCACTCTGTGATATGTTTTCAAGCCTAGGTTGTTTAAAGTCCAAGATTTTCAAGCAGAGATTGCTTACGGCCATACCAGCCCAAGAACGTCCGGTCTCATCTGATCTCGGAAGCTAAGAAGGCTTGGGCCTGGTTAGTACTTGGATGGAAGACCTCCTGGGAATACCAGGTGCTGTAAGCTTTAACTGTTGAAAAACCTTTTAAAATGAAATTTTTTTGCATAACTTTGTTAGTTTTTATCTAAAGTAAGTTAAGAGGTATTTTCATTCTGTGATATGTTTTCAAGCCTAGGTTGTTTAAAGTCCAAGATTTTCAAGCAGAGATTGCTTACGGCCATACCAGCCCAAGAACGCCCGGTCTCGTCTGATCTCGGAAGCTAAGAAGGCTTGGGCCTGGTTAGTACTTGGATAGAGGACCTCCTGGGAATACCAGGTGCTGTAAGCTTTAACTGTTGAAAAACATTTTAAAATGAAGTTTTTTTGCATCGCTTTGTTAGTTTTTATCTAAAGTAAGTTAAGAGGTATTTTCACTCTGTGATATGTTTTCAAGCTTAGGTTGTTTAAAGTCCAAGATTTTCAAGCAGAGATTGCTTACGGCCATACTAGCCCAAGAACGCCCGGTCTCGTCTGATCTCGGAAGCTAAGAAGGCTTGGGCCTGCTTAGTACTTGGATGGTAGACCTCCTGGGAATACCAGGTGCTGTAAGCTTTAAGTGTTGAAAAACTTTTTAAAATGAAGTTTTTTTGCATCGCTTTGTTAGTTTTTATCTAAAGTAAGTTAAGAGGTATTTTCACTCTGTGATATGTTTTCAAGCCTAGGAAGTTTTTCAACAGTTAAAAAGAAGAAACTGGTGATCTACTGTCATGCACAACCATATGTAGGGTTTACCAGGTCTGAAAAAGAGAAAAGATCCGGTTAGCAACAGTTGTGTAGACAAAAAGCCTTGTTGATGTCACAGGATAAAGGGCAGACTCAAAATGTCAGAACAACCAATGTATGTGGACAGTGTTGGGGAGTGACGGAATGCATGTACCGTTTAAATGAGTGATAATCCGAATACAGTTACTTTGCTAAAATAAATGTATACACGGCTGTCTGATCAGCGCTGCCACCAGGACGACCATCTGCCCGTTCCAGAGCAAGCACAAGTGTGCGTAATAGTGCGCGTAACAGTGCTAAACGTTACCACAAAACATTCCATTTTCTCCAAGTACAGTATGAGTGCGAGGAATAATTAATTCATGCATTTTTATAATAATTTTTTTATAATTATCTCGGTATTGTTCACTGATAAGACCTGATAAGACCTCATTATTTAGTAAACTTAGTGTTTGTTTTTTTGTAAGCATTAGAAAAGCAGCACCTCATATGTTTATGCCAATTGTTAGCCAATTATTGGATTTTTTGGGGGGATTTAAGTTTTTCAACCAAACAGTTCAGCACTGACACCTTAGAGGGTTCTTGTAAATGGCCATGAAGTAATGTTGCTGGGTTGCATTAAAACATATATTGTCTTGTGTTTAAAAAGATATGTGGTGGTTGTCATATGTTGTCATTGTCACATCAAGTTTAAAATATCTGATTTGTATTGAAGGATCTTTAGTATTTTCAAGTTATTTGTGGAAGAGTAATATTGACAGTAAATGCCAAAAAGTATATTTAATTTTTTTTTTTTTATTCTACTTTATTAACTAGAAAACTGAAGACTGGAGAATTATCAAAACAATTTAACATTCTGTTGGTAGGGTCAAAATGTGGTGTAATCATTATGTAAGCATGGATGCATCCAACCCTGGATCTAGTGGTTCAGGCTGGTGTTGGTCTCTCAGGGGGGGGGGCTGTCCATGTAACTACCGATTGTAAGTCACTCTGGATAAGGCTTTCTGATAAATACCATAGATGTACACATAAATTAGTATTGCTGCTGACATGTCCATTCCCTTATTACCACAGTGTATGGCTACTTGATGGCTACTTAAATACAGCATAATACACCAAGTCACAAAGCTCAAACTATCTCAGTCTAGTTACTTGAACATGACATTGAGTTCGCTGTACTCTACATTCACCAGGACTCAATCCAAACAGAACACCTTCGGATATTGGCTTCGGATATCATAGACAACCAGCAGACAAATCTGCCGCAGCTACATGATGCTATCATGTCTGTATGGCTCAATATATCTGAGAAATATTTCCACACCTTTTTGAGGCTATGCCATGAAGAATAAGGTGGTTCTAAAGGCATAAGGTGGTCCACCCGAGTACTAACGAGGTCTACCTAATAATATGACCAGCGAGAATCAATCATACAGATAGAAAATCTGCGAACAATGAAGCACTTCAGCATCAGAAGGATAAAAAAATACAAATATACTGTAGAAAAAATATACAAATAAATAAACTTTAAATTCTTTGATATTATAGCCCTAAAGTTGCATGCCCCCTCCCTAAAAATCGCACCCCTTGATACGATTTCAGAAAATATGAAATTGTTAACATGAGAAATTTATTTGAAGTTACTTGATAATAATATTAAAAACCATGTCTAAAATATATATATGTCTGATGTGAACTATATTAAAAAGTGGTTAGAAAGTGAGTAGGTATATATTTTCAATATTATCATTACATAATCCATAGTGGAAAAACATGATTAAAAAGAATGTTGAAAAGTTTTTTCAATGTTCATAAATATATCAGTTTGATAAACAGAAGTCTGTGTGAGGTTCATTAAATAGAAATTATAGTTTGTTAACATTTCTGTGCGGCATATCTTCTGAAAACCAAAGATGAGACACCTTTGGAGAACGGTTTGTTCATAAAACATTGTTACGATTAGTTTTTGTGTGGCATATCATCTGAAAACCATAGATGAGACACCTTTGGAGAAAGGTTTGTTCATAAATCAGCATTATGATTAGTTTTATTTTGGCATGGAAAAGTCTGTTTGTGTGTGTGTGTGTGCGAACAGGTTATGTCCTGTGTCAATGGTGTGATGCTTCCTACATACCATTATGTGATGTATCTTTTGGAAAATGACTGATGGGATACCATATTCAGTACGTATATTAACAGTGTTTGCATTGTATTAAAATTAGTATTGTGTTTAGTATGTGTTTAACACTGAAACAATAGGTTGAGTAAATCCTTGAGTGAAAAACAAGGTTTCTGTTTTAAAAGATAGTCTAAGGGTGTGTGAACTGTGGGTCTGTGTCATTGATATGAGGGGTTCGTAAACCACCAACAATGGTCATTTTTGCAAACATCAGTTTCAAGCGAGCACTAAATAGTAGTTGGTTATCTGCTGGGTGGTGAAGATCTTGTTACTGCCAATGAGGAGCGGTCACAAGCTGGGATGGTTTCAGAAGAAATTAACATTGTTAATAAATGTAGGATTTTTTTTTTTCTGAAAAGAATCTTGAAAAAAATATTTCATGTTCATAAATATATCAGTTTGTTAAACAAAAGTCTGTGTATGGTTCAACTAAATAAAAATTAGAGTTTATTAACGTTTTGTGTGTCATATCATCTGAAAACCATAAATGAAATACCTAGTTTATTAGTTTATTATTAGTTTATTATTATTTTAATAAATTATTTTAGCAAGGAAAAGAAAAAGTATGTTGTGTGGGTGTGTGTGTGTGTGTGTGTGTGTGTGTCAATCATACAAATAGTAAATATACGAACAGTGAAGCCCTTCAGCATAAGAAGGTTAAAAAAATAACTGAAACTTTAAATTCTTGATATTATAGCCCTAAAAGTCACAACCCCCCTCTCTAAAAATCACACCTCTTGATACGATTTTAGAAAATATGAAATTGTTAACATGAGAAATTTATTTGAAGTTACTTGATAATAATAATAAAAAATCATGTCTAAAATATATATATGTCTGATGTGAACTACAACAACTACAAAAAGTGGTTAGAAGTGTGTAGGTATATTTTTCAATATTAAATGTTAGGTTTATCTGTCAGTCTAACATTTACTAAACAAAGAGAAGAAAGACACAAAGCATTTGAGTCCATTTTACTTGCAAGGAGAGCGAATGGAAGTCACGCCTTACAACAGGCCTCCAAAAGCTCAGGCGTCCTTCATCGCATCTCCTTCTTTTATTTGGTAGGTTCATTAGGGTTCACATAAAATCACACCATATTAGTTAATAATTGTGTATTACACGTAGTCTTATGAATTGATCTTGGGTCGAGTCATGGTGACATGGTGACATGTTCATCTTCGTCTGTAGATTCTTCAGGTGATTGGACTCTGGTTCATCATAGTCTGCTTGTTGTTGGTCCTCAGGTCGCGGTCATGCTGTCCTGCAAGCTTAAAACCTTTGCTCTGAGATTTGTTAATGATTAAGAGTTGTCAGTAATATTCCAAGGATTAATACATATTCGTGCTTAAAGGATATGAATAAAAGAAGTAATTACATGATAACATATATACATTTTTCCAACAATTATCATTACATAATCCAAAATGGAAAAAAAAAACATGATTAAAAAGAATTGTGGTTTTCAACGTTTTAAAGTAGGATTTGAGAGTTTTTTTTTCATGTTCATAAATATATCAGTTTGATAAACAGAAGTCTGTGTGTGGTTCAATTAAATAGAAATTATAGTTTGTTAACGTTTCTGTGAGAAAGGTTTGTTAATAAAACAGTGTTATGATTAGTTTTATTTTAGCAAGAAAAAGAAAAAGTCTGTGTGTGTGTGTGTGTGTGTGTGTGTGTGTGTGTGTGTGTGTGTGCGTGCGTGCCAGTGATGTGATGCCTCCTACATACCATTGTGTTATGTATCTTTTGGAAAAACGACTGAATGTGTTGTATATTTAAAATAAGTATTGTGTATTGTGTTTTTCTTTAACTAGAAATCCTTTTAAACCATATATCATTAAAATATGGTTTTAAAAATAGTCTAAGTGTGTGTGTGTGTGTGTGTGTGTGTGTGTGTGTCAATATGAGACTCTGCAAGGTGTCGGGGAAGAATGTGAGATGAAACCGGGAAGGGAAGTGCGGTGGGGAAAGGGATGGCTTTGGGAGAAATGGGGTCATAAGCCATTAGCAATGGCCATAGTTGTAAACAAGTGATAAGACATCTGTTTTAAAAGTTAGTCTAAGTGTATATGACATCTGTAATGTGACACAAGGGAGAGAGCGATAGACTGGGGCGAGAAGGTGCTGTGATGCTTCCTACATACAAAATGGGATTCTACCATATTCAGTCAGTATATGAATAGCGTATGCGTTTGTATTTTTAAAATAAGTTTGTGTAAGTATTGTGTTTAAACGTGTTAAACACTGAAACAGTAGGTTGAGTAAAACCATACACTTAAAAATAAGGTTTCTGTTTTAAAAGTAGAGGTATACCGGTTTATGACCTCTCCCACAACAGCCATAGTTTGTAAACTAGTGATATGACATCTGTTTTTTTAAAAGCTTGTATAAGTGATTATATGACATCTAAGACTGTGAGAGGATGCGCTGGGTGTCCAAGGGTGAGAGAGGGGAGAGGGAAGGAGGTCATAAATTACGCGCTGGGTGTCCGGTGGAGAAGGGGAGAAGGTAGAAGGGTAGGTGGTCATAAATCATGCGCTTTTTCCTTATGCTGATATGTCATCAATCATTTTTGACATAAAGTATATTTTAATCACTACTTATACAGATACATATTTATGTTATTTTTTTGTGATGCTATTACCTTCTGCTTCTGTCACTTTCTGCCGTGACAAGTGCAATTTCCCACTTGTGGGACTAATAAAGGTTTATCTTATCTTATCTTGCACTGGGACTGCTGTACAGGACCTCAATTTCGTCGTGCTGTAGTACTAAGTATGATTGTGCAATGACAATAACGTCTTTAAACTTAAATTTTCTCTGGCATTAGATTGAACAATGAAAGTCTCAGAAACGTCAATTTGCACATGTCAATAAATGTTTTTGTTCGGACTCAATCGATTAAAAGTGATTAGTCACTAATAGGGCTTGCCATGATGCATATTTAAAACTATTTTCAATTTGTTACTTTTAAAAGCTATTTAAAATACAGAGACTTTTCCCGTCCACGTCGAATGGTGTAATATCATGCAAGTTAAAGGGAATAAATTGGATAATGAATCCAATGAGTGGATGCAAATTTTTCGACCAATGGTCTCCATGGCAACAGGTCAGTAACGGTCAGTCCGATTAATCAACGTGCTCCACTTCCACAACTCTGGTCGACCCGAAGCGGTTTACCTGCGCCAACAAAGCGAGACTGCGATTTGTTCTGGAACTGTCTCTGGAACGTACTCAGCTCTTAGTGATGGCACACAGCTTCACGGTTAGAACTCTGTCAGGTTCTACAAGTGAAAGTGAAGTGATTGTCATTGTGAAACACCGCAGCACAGCACACGGTGACACGGTGAAACGTGTCCTCTGTATTTAACCGTCACCCTTGGTGAGCAGTGGGCACCATGACAGGCGCCCGGGGAGCAGATTGTGGGGACCGTGCTTTGAACCAGGGGACCTTGGTGGTTCGGCATCCACACCTGCAACCTTCCGATTACGGGGCCACACTTGGACCGTGTCGCCATATCGTATTACAGCTAAAAAACTCAATGTTGCAGGTGAGAACTTAAACAGACCAATCAGGACATGAGAAGAATCATGTCTAGCTGCCCTAAATAGATATTTCATACAAGACACAGTTAGAAATGATGATGAGCACTTTATTACACCGTGTCATATTTACAATTACGGCATTTGGCAGAGCGACTTACAACGTGCTTTCAAGTTACCATTGATGAAGAGATCAATTCCGGTTCACTAGGACCCCAACTATGAATACAATCTTTTTATTCATTCTGTTGTAGATTCTGTACACAAGTTTGACAAGAAGAAGGTTACAAGTTCATCTAAATATTCTCTAAAGAAGTACTGGAGGCTCGGAGTATACCAGGTGCAGTGCGAGGTGTAATAAGGGCTGTGAGGTAGGATGGTGCTACTCCATGTTTGGCTTTGTAGGCCAGCATCAGTATTTAGAACCTGATGCGTGCAGCTACTGGGAGCCGGTGGAGGGAACGTAGCAGAGGGGCGGTGTGGAGAACTTGGGAAGGTTGAACATCAGTCGTGCTGCTTCGTCCTGTATGAGTTGTAGAGGTCGGATGGTACATAGAGGTAGATTCTTGTTTACTGCCACTTTCACTTTTTAATCATTATTATTGGTGTGTTTTACACTTGGCCAACACACTCGCGTCTGAACCAGAAGAGCACCAAGTTCCAGGTTCAAACCCCACTTACTACCATCGTGTCCCTCTGTCCCCAGGGGGACTGTCCCCGTCACTACTGAATGTAAATGTGTTGTTACGGAACACGTAAAATAATATAGTTGTATATAATCCAAGTGAAATATAGTACATGGTGAACTATACAACATGGTTTTTAATGTTTGTCTTGTGTTTTGGACGTGTGAAGCTCAAGAAAGTCAAAGGAGATTTCATTTATCTTTTCTATATAGATTCTTTATTTGCATTTTGTAATAACGCTCATGTTACGCTCGCCTTTGCGATGTCCGCATAGCTGCGTCCTGTTCACCAGCCTCCCAGATCAACCTGGACAGCCTGGTTCTTGTACTGTTTTCTTTTCTCCACGTCTCCTTGTGAAGCTTCTCGAAGATGCTCCAGTGCTGCTCTCATGTACGCGGTCTGCACGAGTTGCCCACACAGTTCCTTCTCCCTTCTGAGGAGGACCTTCAGGGTTTCCTCAATCTCCTGCCTCTTGCTTGTATTGTTTAAGTCCTGGAAACGTTTTTCCAGTTCGTTCCTGGTAGATGTTTCTTCAAGGAGCACTTTTTCAAGTTCTTCTCGTGCTCTGTGCTCATGGTCACGTTCGGCTGTCATCATCTCGAGTTCCTTTTTCATTTGCTGGAGCGTCTCCTCGTGGAGACTGTCTTTGCTCTCCAGCTGATGACGGAACTTTGTCTCTGTCTCCAGGAGAAGCCTCTCTGCCTCTTTCCTGCTTTCTCTTTTTGCTTCAAGCTCTTTTTCAGCTTTCTCTCTCCTGCTCTGCTCATCTGTCATTTGACTTCTCAGCGTTTCCTGCTCCTTCTTCTCGTTCTGCAGCGTCTCTTCATAAAGAGCCTGCATGCTCCCCAGCTGCGTATGGAGCTGTGTCTCCATCTCCATCTGCTTTCCAGTTTCTCTCACGTTACAGAAACGCCTTTCTGCTTCTTCTCTGTTGTGTCTCTCCACGTTCAGCTGTGCTTCAAGCTCCTCACATTGCAGCCGTTCCAGATCTTGTTCTTCTCTCAGTCTTTCTTTTACTTCATTCTCAGCCTCCTGGATGGCAATTTGCCTCAGCTCTTCACGCCAAGCCAGGCTGTTCTGTGTCGTGTCACGAATAGCCATCTCCAGATTATTATTAGAGGCCATGAACATCTCCTCCACTTCTTTACGATGACCGGGATCCCTTTCCAGGAATGTCTCCGTCACCGCCTCGAGTGTGCCGAGCTGTTCCCCGAACACCTCAACCTGACCCATCTGAGCTGATTTCAGATCGGTCATTTTGGGCTCAACGGAAACGTCCTTCTTGAAGAAGCGACGCTTGGTCCACCTAACAAACTTCTTCCACGCCTTCCACGCCTTCATTTCTCTACCTCTATACTGAACTCTCGTAAATCTGAAATGATTAAGCTCTTCACGGCTCACCTCTTAAATAGAGCGAAGCTGATGATGTCACTTTTTTTTCAGCCAATCAGATGGAGGAACAAGATCTTAAGAACATTGTGATTGGCTGGTTTCACTCAGCTGATTACGCTACAGAACAAGAGCTCAGAAACATTGTGATTGGCTGAAAAAAACTATATCAGCCAATCACATTAATTCTGGGCTCTTGTTCTTGCTGAAAAAAAAGTGCCTCTCTGGACAGTGAATCAGGAGGAAACCCACACCGAGACAGAAGAACATGTAAACTCCACACACACAAGGTGCTGTCAACGCTATTTGTCCCAAATCAAATTACTGCCACTTTCACTTTTTAATCATTATTATTGGTGTGTTTTACACTTGGCTAACACGCTCGCGTCTGAACCGGAAGAGCACAAAGTTCCAGGTTCAAACCCCACTTACTACCATCGTGTCCCTGAGCGGGACGCTTAACCCTGACTGTGTCCCCAGGGCATACCTGTCAAGTATCCCGTTTTGGCCCGTTCTTTCCCGCCGTCCTCCCGTATTAGTATTTTCCCGTAAATCTCCCGTATTTTAATCTGCGTTATTTAAAAAAAATAATCTGAGTTGTGTCGCTAATGTCGCGATAAGTGCCGCCTGCAGTAGCTACTACAGGTACTGAAGGTGGCAGTTCTCGCGAGATTAGCGCCTGAGGTCAGATGACGAGATGATGAGTGACGACGCGGGAAAAAAGAAGAAGAAACAGACAGATGATGGACGCCAGGACAGAGAAGGGAAGGCGCTCCTGGGTGCACCACGTCCCGCACATCCTGACTCAGGTCCGTCCTTCGTATTTAACCGTCACCTCGGACCTTCTAGAACCCGCCGCTGATACTGCGGTTCGTCCAAGGCCGCTGCGTGTGGGTGAACCCGGCGGAGAAACCGGCGGCGGAACCTGATGAAGATGAAGAGGAGGAGGAGGAGCCGGAACGGGAGGAAGGACCCGCCATCTTCACCCCGCTGTCTGAAGACGCAGGTGAGCGTGCGAGATGCCGCCGGTCCGCCTCCTCCTCCGTAACCACGGTAACGCGCCACGTTTCTGCGTTTGGTGTAGAAATCGACCGGCTGCCACCGTGGAGCTCCCGGCTGTCCTCCGCCCTCGTCCCCCGCTTCGCCGTGGCCTACGTCCGCTCCAACCTGTGGCCGGGAGCCCACGCCTACGCCCGCGGAAGGTAAGACCCGCCACCGCCGGCCGGGGGCGTCGCCCGTCATCACCGCGTCCCGGTCTCCCCGCAGGAAGTTCGAGAACGTTTACATCGGCTGGGGCGTGAAGAGCGACGCGGCCTTCTCGCCGGCGCTGCCCCCCGACCCCCAGCGCGAGTTCCCCGGCGGGCCGGAGGTGACCGAGGAGGCGGACCCCACGCCGCAGGAGGAGCGGGCGCTGAGGGCCGCGGCGGAGGACGAGGACGAAGACTGACGTTCACATGAAAACTTTTATTAGCGACCGAAACACAAGATTGACGTTCATGCCGAAGTTTAGTTAACGCACGGTAAATAAACGGTGAAGACACACGAGACACATGACACTGTAACACATTTCTGTAGTTTTCACAGCATTATTACTGTATAATGAACAAATCCGTACTGTAGAACCTGTATACAGCATGTTGCTGTAGATTTGCAAAGCATCATGGTTTAAATTCCTGGGCGGCTGTTGTTTTACAGTAAAACCATATTGCGGTATATCATAATACAATAATTTTGAGCGGGAATTTTCATATTTCTCATCTTTCAGTTATTCGGAACACAGAAATCATATTTCTAGGATATATTTCATGAAGCCAGAGGATGACCCAGCGTTTTTAATTTTACATCCTCAATATTAAGAAATGAAGTACTGATGGCCAGCTTCGCATTATTTTCATGAAAGAAGATCCTCGTCCTTTGACTTCAGAAAGGTAAATCAACTCAATGTTTTTTGCTACAGTACGTGTATTAGCTTAACCTAGTGTAGTGGTCCTTCTTCTGCGTTGTGTAATTTTTTTATTTCTTTTCTTGAACCGTAATTGACGAGCTGACACCCAAGAAATTTTTCGTGCAAAGTGTATTCTGTATAAAAGCAAGGTCACGCCAGAACATCGCGTCACAACTCGCGTCTCTCTGCACCTCTCTCTCTCACAGCTCATGCCATGTGTCTAAGAGGACTAAACCGGGTCTCCAACCCACTAACCCACGGGCACGGCCGCATCCAACCACTTTTCGGGGGTGATCAAAGTTTTAGAACCCACATAACTTTTTATAATAATCATAAATTGAACAAACAAAAATACAGAAACATATTTGACATAACCAGAAACATTAACACATTTTAACATTCTACAATTAAACAAACACCCGGATTATCATTATAATTCCCTTACCCACATCAGAATACAGGTAAACAAAATAAAAGTCTTTAGAAAATAAGAAAATAAAAGACACAAAAAAAGAAGAAATACATTTATAAATCTAGTGTAACCATTTAACTCCGGCACACTAGCACTAATTTAGCTAAATGTTAATTTTTTCAAGTATTGCTTGTCGGTCTTTTAGCTAGCTACAGCTAATTAGCTTGACATTCGTCTTCTCCTTTGCTAGCGACCGTTGGTATTGTCAACGGTAACCGACCTAGGCGACACAGGACACTGCAACAGGTAAGACGCCGCATATCTTCTGAGCTCCAAAATAATTATACATTATTATGTGCTATCTGGTCTCGTAAGTCTGGTTCAGGGGAAGCATCACATGATAGATGTTTACTTGCAATTGTGTGCACTTATGCCTGTAGTGTTGCTTCTTGGTCTGTTAGCTAGCTACAGCTAATTAGCTTGACAATTGTTTTCTTCTTCGCTAGCAACCGTTGGTATTGTCAACGGAAACCGACCTAGGCGACACAGGACACTGCAACAGGTAAGACGCTGCATTTTTGGACTTCGATCATCTAACCTGAGGACACAGGAGTGTCATTTCCAACTAGTGAATACATTTTGACACATTATTGATTTTGGCTTTACATGTTTAAGTCTGTCACATACTTTTTTTTCAGGATATGAATCTGTAGCAAACACCAGCCAAACAGTCAGTTCAACTACATACTGTAATCAGTATGTCTTTCAAATGCAAAGAATGATATTTCTTTGCAGGGACAATCCTCAGTTATATTATAAATAACCAATTTGTTATTTTTATATTTTTACCCATATATTGGTACTTGCTGATCCATTAGTGTAATACATCAACAGATCTGTTCCTTTCCTGTTGTGAGAACAAGAGCTTTACTGGAGTGTATTGCTCTAACATTCTTGAAATTAAATTGCCCATAGGTGTGAGCGTGAATGTTTGTATGCATCTGTATGTCATCTTTGTAATCGCCAACTTGTCCAGGGTGTACCCTGCCTCTTTCCCAATGACAGCTAGAAATGGCTCCAGCTCTTCTGTGATGTTTAAGGAGACACTGGAAAATGTATGGATAAATACAGATACATTTTGAGATGCACTACAAAGCTACAAATTTGCTGTGAAGGATATCTGAAACCAACATTTGTCCTCAACACTCTGGTGGAACAATTTTCTGCTTTAGCACTGCCAATATATTTCCCCTATATGTTGAATATGGGTCCGGACAGCTGCTGAGTAGTGAAACAAAGTAGAAAATAGTTCTGCATTCTATGGTATATTAGAGAATCGGAAGTAGCTCAAAGTATTCACAAAATTACAAGTGTGAGAGGTTAATGTACCAAACTTCAATAATTTATTACCCTCACATGGATCAGCAAATATCACTATATTGGACCAAATCTTTGTAAGTTTTTTCTCCTGGGGTAATATATGGCATCTTATGAATTTACAGATTTATTGTCAGGATAAATCCTGAGCAAAGCAAGTGTTCTTCCAAGGTCCAGCTGAGCAGAAGGACTGGCAGGATGGTGCAACGAAAAAAATGAATCCCTCAATCCACACGTGGCATCGTTTATCAGAGGCTTTATCGAGTATGACTGGCAGAACAATTGATATCAGGTGAGACTGTTAATTTATATTTATTTAAACTTTGCAGAAATAAAATACTCTACAGCAGGGATAGACAACCTTGATCCTCCAGGGCCGCTATCCTGCTAGTTTTACAACTATTCTACCCACTGATTGACTGAACACACCTGATCCAGGCATTCAGAAGCTGTAAGTGCAGTGATGGTTGGAAAATGAGCAGGAGGACCGTGGCCCTCAAGGACCAGGGTTGGCTACACTTATTCACTGTACAGGGCAGTGTCTTACAGATGCCCTCTTGTTTGTGTGTTTCTATATGTAAAACTGTGCATGTGTGTGTAGTGTATTTTACTAGGCTACTGCACCTTCATGTAGTAATAGAAACATTTCCAAACGTTTCCAATGGGAAGTAGGGAGTCTCAAAAAATTGTCATAGAGCCAATAGTGTGGATTAATGCTGCCTTTGCATTTCTACTCTACATTAGTAACTAATGCCTCTTTGTCCTTCCACTTCAGGGAAGAAGATTACAGCCCTAGAAGACATATTCAGTATAGGAAGAAACGGCGCAGGAATCATATATGTCATTGGGACCAGTAAAGTCAGTCTTGAACAGTTTATTGGTTGAATATTGAAATGTTTTCGTACAAATGCATTTTTCTACAATTCTTCTTTTAACTGAACATTTTACTTACTTGGAATTTTTGTATTTGTAAAAAACAAACAAACAAAAAACAAAACCTGAAATATGTGACAGTTGTCTATATGGTGATGCTTTTGTGTGTTTTATTGTTAATTTTATTATATTATCAATTAACTTTACAGGATACAGTGACTGCACATACAAACCTGAAATATGTGATAGTTGTCTATATGGTGATGCTTTTGTGTGTTTTATTGTTAATTTTATTATATTATCAATTAACTTTACAGGATACAGTGACTGCACATACAAACCTGAAATATGTGATAGTTGTCTATATGGTGATTCTTTTGTGTGTTTTATTGTTAATTTTATTATATTATCAATTAACTTTACAGGATACAGTGACTGCACATACAAACCTGAAATATGTGATAGTTGTCTATATGGTGATGCTTTTGTGTGTTTTATTGTTAATTTTATTATATTATCAATTAACTTTACAGGATACAGTGACTGCACATACAAACCAATGTCTGAAAAGGGAAATGTAAAAAGTACAAAAAAGTATTTTGTTTTAATTATCTCTATAAGCATTGAAGTGTTACAAAATAATTCTTGGCCTTGGTGTTTAAATTGGTTTACCTGAAGAGAAAGGGTTGTTTGGGAAAATAAGTGTTTTTTACAAAGTAAAACTTTTTGTAAACTGCTTTAAAAAAATAAATGAAATGTTTTGCGACAAAAAACGCATCTTCATTGTATTGTATGCTATAATTTTTATTTTATAACAATATTTTATAAATTACTTATTATAACAAATAATGCAGTCATGCATATTGCAGTAGCCTAATATGTGCTGTAATGAAATATACAGCACTTTATTACTGTGATTGCAAATACAGTCTGTGCTTACTACTGTAACAATGATTACAGTATTCAGATCATTGCTGTAATAACAATTACAGTATTTTGTAGGTACTGTGATTCAATTTACAGTAAGCATACTGTAGAATGTTCTACAGCAACTTACTTGCTAAAAGCTGCCAGCTAGTTTCTGTAGATTTCACATTATCCTTGTTACAGTGTACAACACAGCAGCGTTTTAAATAAAGTTCTGAAATTAAAATCCAGCCTGGTCATTATTCCGGGGGGTCCGGTCCTAACGCAGGTCCGTCTCCTCGTCCCGCACCGTCTTTTTAATCCGGAGCAGCCGGCTGGTTCCAGGACTGAACCCCATCGTGGTGAAGGAGGTCTTCAACCGGCTCCTCGGCACCCAGCACAGTAAGCTGGCGTTTCATCCTGCTGTCCCCAGCATCTTCTGTGCAGCTCGGCGCTGAGATGTGTGTGTTCCTGCAGGTGAAGGCAGCTCCTCCATGTCTCCGCTGACCCCCGGCGAGCTGCTCATCGCCCTCCACAACATCGACTCCACCAAGTGCGACAACGTTTCCAGGACTTAAACAATACAAGCAAGAGGCATGAGATTGAGGAAACCCTGAAGGTCCTCCTCAGAAGGGAGAAGGAACTGTGTGGGCAACTCGAGCAGACAGCGGACATGAGAGCAGCACTGGAGCATCTTCGAGAAGCTTCACAAGGAGACGTGGAGAAAAGAAAACAGTACAAGGACCAGGCTGTCCAGGTTGATCTGGGAGGCTGGTGAACAGGACGCAGCTATGCGGACATCGCAAAGGCGAGCGTAACATGAGCGTTATTACAAAATGCAAATACGCCAAATAAAGAATCTATATAGAAAAGATGAATGAAATCTCCTTTGACTTTCTTGAGCTTCACACGTCCAAAACACAAGACAAACATTAAAAACCATGTTGTATAGTTCACCATGTACTATATTTCACTTGGATTATATACAACTATATTATTTTACGTGTTCCGTAACAACACATTTACATTCAGTAGTGACGGGGACAGTCCCCCTGGGGACAGAGGGACACGATGGGGTTTGAACCTGGAACTTGGTGCTCTTCTGGTTCAGACGCGAGTGTGTTGGCCAAGTGTAAAACACACCAATAATAATGATTAAAAAGTGAAAGTGGCAGTAAACATGAATCTACCTCTATGTACCATCCGACCTCTACAACTCATACAGGACGAAGCAGCACGACTGATGTTCAACCTTCCCAAGTTCTCCACACCGCCCCTCTGCTACGTTCCCTCCACCGGCTCCCAGTAGCTGCACGCATCAGGTTCTAAATACTGATGCTGGCCTACAAAGCCAAACATGGAGTAGCACCATCCTACCTCACAGCCCTTATTACACCTCGCACTGCACCTCGTATACTCCGAGCCTCCAGTACTGCTCGCCTGGTCCCTCCATCTCTGAAGGTAAAAGGAAGACGCTCATCTAGACCCTTCTCCGTCTTGGCCCCTCGGTGGTGGAATGAACTTCCAGCTCAGTCACTGAGCACCTTCACACGGCAGCTCAAGACCTTCCTCTTTAGAGAAGATTTAGATGAACTTGTAACCTTCTTCTCGTCTGACTTCTGTATAGAAACTAGAACAGAGTGAATAAAAAGATTGTATTCATAGTTGGGGGTCCTAGTGAACCGGAATTGATCTCTTCATCCATGGTAACTTGAAAGCACGTTGTAAGTGGCTCTGGATACGGCCGTCTGCCAAATGCCTTAAATGTAAATAATGAATAAGTTCGGCTTTATAAAAAAAGGAGGCCGCTTACATTTACATTTAAGGCGTTTGGCAGACGTCCTTAACCAGAGCGACTTACAACTTGCTTCCATGTTACCATGGATGAAGTGGTCAGTTCTGGTTCACTAGGACCCCCAACTATGAATACAATCTTTTTATTCACTCTGTTCTAGTTTCTATACAGAAGTCAGACGAGAAGAAGGTTACAAGTTCATCTAAATCTTCTCTAAAGAGGAAGGTCTTGAGCTGCCGTTTGAAGGTGCTCAGTGACTGAGCTGTTCTGACCTAAAGGGGAAGTTCATTCCACAACCGAGGGGCCAAGACGGAGAAGAGTCTAGATGAGTGGAAAGCTGACCTGATTGTGTTGAAGATGAGGGTCATCATCTCCTTGCTGTTCCTGCTGTTCTCCACATTTAGAGCTCTTTCTCTGAACCAGAGCAACCCTCTAAATACAAAAAAAGAAATTCCTGTGCAGGACATCAACGCTGAGCTGCAGTACCTGAGGAACATGGTCCACTACCTGCGGGACACGATGCTGGCTCAGGAAGTCCAGTTGGAGAACGTGAAGACCAACCTAAAGGACCCTGAAGACATGGCGCTGGATCTGAGGCTGGATTTCAAAGTTCTGGAGAGAGAAAACGCTGGTAATCTTCTAAATGTGCAATATTAATTCAACAACACTGAGACCAGTATGAACATCATTCACAGACTTTAATGTTGGTATTTAGCTCATTTACATTTACATTATTTAGCTCAAGATGTGGAGATAAAGACCATGAAGGATGAAGTGGAGAACATGAAGAAGGAGAATGCAGGTGCATGAATGACATTTGACAAATATTATAGTGTAAAATATACTATACAAATAGTATTATTTAATCACACATAGTATTAATTCCATGTAATTACTGTATAAATAACATAAACAGTGAATTGTTATTCATTGGTTATGATTAGTTTAGGTTAGAATAACAGTACATTAATTCAATTCTCTACATGTAATAGAGTGCATGAGTAGATATAATTTAGAATAACAGACATCTGTATTATTTTGTATATAAGCGCAAGATGCTGTCCTGTCCGACGTACAGAAAGACCTGGAGAATCTGAAGATGGAAAATGCAGGTAATGCAGAACAGACAGTCCAACGTTCACATCCAAGCTGCTTACAAGAGTGACCATTTAATTTTTTACAGTAATTCTGAGCATGGGAACAATCAGCGACATCTCATCAATATACATTGTTATACATCCATACACACAGTCATGTACATTCATATACCGCCATAAACTATTATATACAGCCATATAAATTAACTGTTATATGCAACCATAATCATCCATAAATTATTATATACCGCCATAAACTGCCATATACAGCCATATAAATTTACTGTTATATGCAACCATCCTGTCATAAAAACTCTTTAATCTCCTATAGAAATAAGCCATACCATAATCTACCATAAAGTACTGAATTATTCCTTCATTATTGCAGCACTTGTGGCAGAGCTGACGGCTCTAAAGATCCAAATGGATGACAATGAGCAGAACGTGGAGAACCTGACTCATCAGAATGCAGGTGCTGGATTGAAATGATCTCTAATCATATTTTCTTGGTGAAGATTTGGCTCATTTTTTGTGTTCCACCTACATCAGAACAAGCAGCAGAGCTGAAAGCTGTCAAGAACCAAGTAGAAGATCTGCAGCAGAAGAACTCAGGTATCATGTGATGAACTGTGGTTTTAATATTTTCTGCTCTGAATGCAGAGATTGGAGGACTGAAGACCAGACTAACATCAGTGGAGACCAAAGTGGAGAAACTGAATAACATGAATGCAGGTAAATGACATTATTATTGCTATATACTGAATACATATTGTAATCGTGATGAAAGATCTGTCTATTTGTACATGATGAGTATTGGGTCATATCCTTAAATATGATGTGCCTTTTATTTGGGATATAAGTTACTTTCTAGTCATCATTCTATGCAAATCAATAGAATTACTTACATATCAGATGATTATGTTTTTGTCTTTTTGTAAAGTTGAATATCAGCAGTGATGTTTTTTTGGTTCTGTTCCACTTTACAGGAGGCAAAGTGGCCTTTTCAGCAGCTTTGACATTTAATACTGAGTATGTACAAGCAGGACCTTCCGAACTGAACTTGGTCTTCAGGAACATCATCACCAATGTTGGAAACGCCTACAGCAGTAATACAGGTGCTCAGCATCTTCTCATAGTCATGGTGTCAGTGGGAGTCACATTCTTTAAACACCTCAGTGCCAGCCTCTTAACGCACTTTGTGAAAGTGAAGTGACTGTCCTTGTGAAACACCACACACGGTGTGGCTCAGGTTTAAAGGCTTAAACCATCACCGTTGGTGAGGAGCGGGCAGCCATGTTCATCTTCTCTGCATCAGCTCGTTTTGCTCCTTACTGGCCCGTGACTGGTTGGCTCGGCCTGTAGAATTGAGCCTCTTTGTCTTTGGACTGGAAGGCGGAGTCCCTGGCGTCCACCAGGGTTTGTGGTTCGGTCTGGTGATGAACAGGGACTGATAGTCTCCTGTTTAACCTGACAGGTGCATCATGGTAGTAGATCTGACTGTAGTGAATTTTTCTGTATGGTTCTGCAGGGTTCTTCACCGCTCCAGTGAAGGGCGTTTACTTCTTCAGGTTCACCGTGGCGGACATCCTCTCATCGCGCACCATGTACACAGCGCTGTACAGGAACCAGCAGAGGATCATGTTGCTGGGGGAGTACGACATGGACCACCACGTCTCCTACCTGGTCGGCGGCGTGACTCTGCAGCTGGAGGCGGGAGACTGGAAACCAGCGACTTTACAACGATGAGAGTAATCACTGCATCTTCAGCGGATTCCTGCTCTTCACCCTGTGAAATGGTGATAATCATCACTTGGTCTGATGCCTAATAAAGTCCTGGCTTACATCATACGCCATTTGGCTTTAAAACAAATAAATCTGGAGAAATATCTAATAAAGCAAATACTTGTTTTACAGCACAGTTAGTCTTAATGTTCGATGTATCTTCCGATAATAAAGAAGCATGGCTGCTACTAACAATCATTTTAATAGTCAATTAATCTGTCGATTATTTTTTATAAATTATGAATAAATAAAAGCATTCATTTCCAACCCTTTATTCAAAAACAGAATCTTTAGAAAATGCACGAATATAATGATAATTAAACACCAAAACATAACACCAAAAACATGCACAAAACGGGCTGACAGGGGAAGGAAGCGCAGAGACGGGACATCTGGGCAAATGGGATTTATTAATACGCACAAAAGAAAAAGGCAAATGCAAATAAAGACAAAGGAAGCCAAGAAAAACAAACCAACAGGCGTGTGGCGGTTGCCAGGAACTGAAATCAAAGTTCAGGATCCACATCGATGCATCAGTGTCGGTTCCTTCTAACAGGGCTCCAACCACGGATGCCTACCCAGCAGCACCTGTCCATGGTTAGAGCCCTGCTGTCAGGCTGAGTGCTGCCAGCTGGGGCTCCTGCTGCACCCAGACGTGGCACCGTTACTCTCCAACATGTGTTTACCATGTAAAATCCAGAACTGGAACCAGACAGTCAGCACAATTCAGACCAAGCACTCTGTCAATCTTATGCTTCACAAGTTATTTGTGGACTTTCTCTCACGTCTCAACATTACCTTGAGCTGATTAAATACAGAGATTCTGGGATTCTGCTGCCAAGCAGATTTATAATGATTTATAATACCCTTATTACACCTCGCACTGCACCTGGTATACTCCGAGCCTCCAGTACTGCTCGCCTGGTCCCTCCATCTCTGAAGGTAAAAGGAAGACACAGTAGGATATTTCGGTAAATAAAGAATCTATAAAGAAAAAATGAATGAAATCTCCTTTGCCTTTCTTGAGTTTCACACGTCTTGTCGTGTAGATTCTACCACTCCCACGACGTGTTACACTGGTGAAGCGACAATAGGATCTGATTCCGGTCAGAGAATCAGGAGCCTGGAGGCCAGCTTATCAATTATCTTATTTATTAACGAAGTATGTGTGTGTCTGTGTGTGTGTGTGTCTGTGTGTGTGTGTGGTCTACAAGAAACACAGAAAGCATACATAAGCAAACACTCCACAGAACATGATATGATACACAACACTGATTAATAACACTGCTTACAGTAATCTAACATGAAACAGACAATACAATCCTACATAAGCAGCTAACCAGCACTAGAACATTTTACCTAGAATATAAATATAGGCAGCTAAAACACAGGAAAATTATTGAACCCCGTTAGCTTAGCGCTAATAGCAGGCGGAAATTAGCATAAGAATTAAATAATTCCCAAACATTACAAACTCTCTCTCTCTGCATATAAAACAGTATGAAAGGATAAACGAATCGAACACACGAGTGTGAACAACACTCCTCAGCACTTACTTTCCGTCATGAACGCACACATTTACATGTGAAAAATACGCGTGGCTCATTAGGTGTCACACTCTAACCGGACCAGATAGAAACAACTAAACAAATCTGGTTCCGCCCAAAGTCTTTCTGACACGTCTAAAACACAAGACAAACATTAAAAAAAATAATTTTATATCACGGTACAAATGATCTAATAATAAAATGTAGAATCAAAGTTGTACTGGTATCCGATTGGCCCATTTGTGTAGGGGGCGTGTCCATGTTCACACTAATGACGTGCAAAACAAATGTTTTTACTGACTGTGTACTATATTTCACTTGGAATATATACAACTATATTATTTTACTTGTTCCGTAACAACACATTTACATTCAGTAGTGACGGGGACAGTCCCCCTGGGGACAGAGGGACACGATGGTAGTAAGTGGGGTTTGAACCTGTAACTTTGTGCTCTTCCGGTTCAGACGCGAGCGTGTTAGCCAAGTGTAAAACACACCAATAATAATGATTAAAAAGTGAAAGTGGCAGTAATTTGATTTGGCACAAATAGCGTTGACAGCACCTTGTGTGTGTGGAGTTTACATGTTCTTCTGTCTCGGTGTGGGTTTCCTCCTGATTCACTGTCCAGAGAGGCACTTTTTTTTCAGCAAGAACAAGAGCCCAGAATTAATGTGATTGGCTGATATCATTTTTTTCAGCCAATCACAATGTTTCTGAGCTCTTGTTCTGTAGCGTAATCAGCTGAGTGAAACCAGCCAATCACAATGTTCTTAAGATCTTGTTCCTCCATCTGATTGGCTGAAAAAAAAGTGACATCTTCAGCTTCGCTCTATTTAAGAGGTGAGCCGTGAAGAGCTTAATCATTTCAGATTTACGAGAGTTCAGTATAGTGGTAGAGAAATGAAGGCGTGGAAGAAGTTTGTTAGGTGGACCAAGCGTCGCTTCTTCAAGAAGGACGTTTCCGTTGAGCCCAAAATGACCGATCTGAAATCAGCTCAGATGGGTCAGGTTGAGGTGTTCGGGGAACAGCTCGGCACACTCGAGGCGGTGACGGAGACATTCCTGGAAAGGGATCCCGGTCATCGTAAAGAAGTGGAGGAGATGTTCATGGCCTCTAATAATAATCTGGAGATGGCTATTCGTGACACGACACAGAACAGCCTGGCTTGGCGTGAAGAGCTGAGGCAAATTGCCATCCAGGAGGCTGAGAATGAAGTAAAAGAAAGACTGAGAGAAGAACAAGATCTGGAACGGCTGCAATGTGAGGAGCTTGAAGCACAGCTGAACGTGGAGAGACACAACAGAGAAGAAGCAGAAAGGCGTTTCTGTAACGTGAGAGAAACTGGAAAGCAGATGGAGATGGAGACACAGCTCCATACGCAGCTGGGGAGCAAGCAGGCTCTTTATGAAGAGACGCTGCAGAACGAGAAGAAGGAGCAGGAAACGCTGAGAAGTCAAATGACAGATGAGCAGAGCAGGAGAGAGAAAGCTGAAAAAGAGCTTGAAGCAAAAAGAGAAAGCAGGAAAGAGGCAGAGAGGCTTCTCCTGGAGACAGAGACAAAGTTCCGTCATCAGCTGGAGAGCAAAGACAGTCTCCACGAGGAGACGCTCCAGCAAATGAAAAAGGAACTCGAGATGATGACAGCCGAACGTGACCATGAGCACAGAGCACGAGAAGAACTTGAAAAAGTGCTCCTTGAAGAAACATCTACCAGGAACGAACTGGAAAAACGTTTCCAGGACTTAAACAATACAAGCAAGAGGCAGGAGATTGAGGAAACCCTGAAGGTCCTCCTCAGAAGGCAGAAGGAACTGTGTGGGCAACTCGAGCAGACCGCATACATGAGAGCAGCACTGCAGCATCTTCGAGAAGCTTCACAAGGAGACGTGGAGAAAAGAAAACAGTACAAGGACCAGGCTGTCCAGGTTGATCTGGGAGGCTGGTGAACAGGACGCAGCTATGCGGACATCGCAAAGGCGAGCGTAACATGAGCGTTATTACAAAATGCAAATAAAGAATCTATATAGAAAAGATGAATGAAATCTCCTTTGACTTTCTTGAGCTTCACACGTCCAAAACACAAGACAAACATTAAAACCATGTTGTATAGTTCACCATGTACTATATTTCACTTGGATTATATACAACTATATTATTTTACGTGTTCCGTAACAACACATTTACATTCAGTAGTGACGGGGACAGTCCCCCTGGGGACAGAGGGACACGATGGTAGTAAGTGGAGTTTGAACCTGGAACTTGGTGCTCTTCTGGTTCAGACGCAAGTGTGTTGGCCAAGTGTAAAACACACCAATAATAATGATTAAAAAGCGAAAGTGTCAGTAAACAAGAATCTACCTCTATGTTCCATCCGACCTCTACAACTCATACAGGACGAAGCAGCACGACTGATGTTCAACCTTCCCAAGTTCTCCACACCGCCCCTCTGCTACGTTCCCTCCACCGGCTCCCAGTAGCTGCACGCATCAGGTTCTAAATACTGATGCTGGCCTACAAAGCCAAACATGGAGTAGCACCATCCTACCTCACAGCCCTTATTACACCTCGCACTGCACCTGGTATACTCCGAGCCTCCAGTACTGCTCGCCTGGTCCCTCCATCTCTGAAGGTAAAAGGAAGACGCTCATCTAGACTCTTCTCCGTCTTGGCCCCTCGGTGGTGGAATGAACTTCCAGCTCAGTCACTGAGCACCTTCACACGGCAGCTCAAGACCTTCCTCTTTAGAGAAGATTTAGATGAACTTGTAACCTTCTTCTCGTCTGACTTCTGTATAGAAACTAGAACAGAGTGAATAAAAAGATTGTATTCATAGTTGGGGGTCCTAGTGAACCGGAATTGATCTCTTCATCCATGGTAATGTCAGGATTGCCTGCAGCTGGGCTCCACACCGGAACCCAATCCTGACGCCCCATAAATGCCGGAAGTTTCCGCCCATTCGGGGTCGCTGGCATTTTCGTGAACTCTCTGCACGAACTTGACCTGGTTTAGTTTTATGTGTTTTGAGTTCTGGCAATCGCCACATGCCTACGGGTTTGTTTCAGTTCTTTATTTACGTTAAACTGTTTTCGGCCACCGCGCCATTGTTTATTTGTATTTCTTTATTGTTTGTTGTAATAAAACCCCCTCCCCAGTATGTCAAACCTCTGCGCTTCCTTCCCCCGTAAGTCCGTAGTCGTGACAGAATGCCAGCGACCCACCCAAAAGCGCAGAGGTAAAAAACAGAGGAGAAGAAATGCCGCAAAGGACGCAGCGCGGCGCGGCGAACGCGGACGGCAGGGGAGAGACGCGCCGCCCGTTCTGGTGGAGCGTTTTCTCCCCGAGAAGCCGTGGTACGCGGCGCCGAGTGATGACGTCATCCCCGGGAAACTCCGCGAAACCCGGAAGCGACAACGTCGGCGGGTGAGTGGGCGGAGCGAGGACGTTGGCGTCGGCAGCAGCGAGGAAGTGACGTGGGCAGCGAGCGCAGAAGATGCGACCCCCACGATCTTCGCCATGTCGAGCCAAGAACTCTGCGCTCTGCTGGCAAGGCTCCCCGTGGACTGGGACGACACGGACGACGACGAGAGCACGGGAGACGAGAGTTGGGCTCCGCCCATCGCGCCAGTCTGTGATCGTCGCGAGGTCCGTGGGGACCCACGTCACTTCCAGGGGGGTGAGAAGCGGCAACAACAACAACAACGGCGGCGTTCCTCCAGCGAGGAGGTGGGCAGCCTCCAGCCCGAATGGCCAGAGTACTGCCCCTGGGAGTTGATCGCACCCTGGGTCCAGGATGTCCGCAGGGTGGACGACCCTCGGAGTCACAGGTGGGAGGACACGGATGACGAAAGCGACAATGACGTGGATTTTCGTTGGGCAGTCGGGGCCGGGATGGCTCCACCCAGCGCGCGCGTCCGAGATTGTCGCGACATCCGTGAAGAACCACGTGACTTCCGAGGGTATGAGGTCGACACGGACCAACACGAGGATGACGCCGATTGGGCAGTCGGTGCCGGGATGGCTCCGCCCATCGTGCCCGTCCGTTGCGAGGTCCGTGGAAACCCACGTCAGTCCCAGAGGTGCGACAACAGTGAGGAGGAGGACAGCGATGCGGGCGTAAGCTGGTGGAACAGGGCGACAGGAGGTCGCCAACCAGCAACTGCACTGTCGGAACTGCCTCACAGGGAAGATGCCCTCCCAGTTCCAGTCGCCGACCCGCCTTCCCTCTGCTCGGACGTTCCCCAGCTGAACGGCAGCGCATCACCAGCGCCCCCGCATGCTGGAGAAGACGTCCACCACCCCCCACGCCACACGCCCACCACCATCTCCAGCGACGCTGCCTGGCAGCAGGGAGAGACCGACAGGAGTTTTCGGGACTTCCAGCAGAGACTGAGGGCGGAGTTTGATCGGCCTGAGCCTGAGCCAGGGATCGAACTCTGCCCCTCCACCACATCCAGCGCCAGTCAGGATCCGGGGCAAGAAGACCAAGCACTGGCGGGCGACGAGAAGGTCGCGCCTCCCGAGATCCTGGCTGTGCCCCCTGAGGAGGTCCCGGAGTGCTCAGAGAGGGAACTAGACGACCCTCTCTTCTGTCTGTCTCTGTCTGTGTGTGTGTGCGTGGCATATGTGTCCGTATGTCGCCCCCACTTCCCCTCTTTGTGTCCACCAGATGGTGACCCAGCAGCAGAGCCGAACCCCAGGGAGGGAGTTCCCAACCTGACTGCACCGGTCCAAGGCGAGGTGGACGAGCCCCAAGGTACCCCTAAGTCCAGCCGGGGGGGGTGCTCCCCCAAAGAATTTTTTGGGGGGGTGCAGTTCGGGTTGGGGACTCCTCCTGAGGGGGAGGGGAGGTGGGGAAGCGATGGAGCTGGGTCCTCCGGTAGCCAGTGAGGAGGGCGGGCCAGGCATGGGCCTGCGTCTGCCTCCAGAGGGGTGGAGCGCCATAGAGCCCCCGGTAGGCATGAGGACCCAGCTGGGACAGACAGGAAGAGGGCCTGCTTGTCCCAACGGACGCAGAAGGGGCTAGCCGGATGGTCTGGCAATGCCCCCCCTTTGGCACCAGGGCCGTGCAGCGAGAGGGGCTGCATAGTCCCAGAAGGCACCAGCCTGGGGTGCGTGGAACAGTCGCCGGAGGCTCTGGGACAATCTCCCTGCGCGGTGCAGGGGGTGACACAAGACGTGTCAGAGGGGACATGTGGAGACAGGGCCCACACGTACCCAGATGGATCGGCCCTGATTATTGTGTGCAGGTACGGGAAGTCCGGGGCCGCCATGCGGGACCACGCCGGGGAGCCAGGCCGAGGGTCCGGGGCCGCCATTGCGGGACCCACGCCGGGAGGCCAGCCAGGCCGAGGGTCCGGGGCCGCCAAGCGGGACCACGCCGGGAGCCAGGCCGAGGGTCCGGGGCCCGCCAAGGCGGGACCACGCCGGAGAGCCAGACCGAGGGTCCGGGGCCGCCAAGCGGGACCACGCCGGCAGCCAGGCCGAGGGTCCGGGGCCGCCAAGCTGGACCACGCCGGGGAGCCAGGCCGAGGGTCCGGGGCCGCCAAGCGGGACCACGCCGGGGAGCCAGCCCGAGGCACCGGGGCCCGCCACGCCTGACCAACGCCGGGGAGCCCAGCCCGAGGCACCGGGGCCGCCACGCAGGACCACGCCGGGGAGCCAGCCCGAGGGACCGGGGCCGCCACGCCTGACCACGCCGGGGAGCCAGCCCGAGGGACCGGGGCCCGCCACGCTGACCACGCCGGGGAGCCAGCCCGAGGGACCGGGGCCGCCACGCCTGACCACGCCCGGGGGAGCCAGCCCGAGGGACCGGGGCCGCACGCCTGACCACGCCGGGGAGCCAGCCCGAGGGACCGGGGCCGCCACGCCTGACCACGCCGGGGGAGCCAGCCCGAGGGACCGGGTCCTCCAAGGGGAGGATACAGCAGGGCAGGAGCCCTGTGGTTGCCGCCGTCCGCCCCGCCGCCTCCACTGATGGTACTGTTGGGGCTCCGAGGACGTAGCCCTTGGAGGGGGGGCTCTGTCAGGATTGCCTGCAGCTGGGCTCCACACCGGAACCCAATCCTGACGCCCCATAAATGCCGGAAGTTTCCGCCCATTCGGGGTCGCTGGCATTTTCGTGAACTCTCTGCACGAACTTGACCTGGTTTAGTTTTATGTGTTTTGAGTTCTGGCAATCGCCACACGCCTACGGGTTTGTTTCAGTTCTTTATTTACGTTAAACTGTTTTCGGCCACCGCGCCATTGTTTATTTGTATTTCTTTATTGTTTGTTGTAATAAAACCCCCTCCCCAGTATGTCAAACCTCTGCGCTTCCTTCCCCCGTAAGTCCGTAGTCGTGACAGGTAACTTGAAAGCACGTTGTAAGTGGCTCTGGATACGGCCGTCTGCCAAATGCCTTAAATGTAAATAATGAATAAGTTCGGCTTTATAAAAAAAGGAGGCCGCTTACATTTACATTTAAGGCGTTTGCCAGACGTCCTTAACCAGAGCGACTTACAACGTGCTTCCATGTTACCATGGATGAAGTGGTCAGTTCTGGTTCACTAGGACCCCCAACTATGAATACAATCTTTTTATTCACTCTGTTGTAGATTCTGTACAGAAGACAAGAAGAAGGTCACAAGTTCATCTAAATCTTCTCTAAAGAGGAAGGTCTTGAGCTGCCGTTTGAAGGTGCTCAGTGACTGAGCTGTTCTGACCTAAAGGGGAAGTTCATTCCACAACCGAGGGGCCAAGACGGAGAAGAGTCTAGATGAGTGGAAAGCTGACCTGATTGTGTTGAAGATGAGGGTCATCATCTCCTTGCTGTTCCTGCTGTTCTCCACATTTAGAGCTCTTTCTCTGAACCAGAGCAACCCTCTAAATACAAAAAAAGAAATTCCTGTGCAGGACATCAACGCTGAGCTGCAGTACCTGAGGAACATGGTCCACTACCTGCGGGACACGATGCTGGCTCAGGAAGTCCAGTTGGAGAACGTGAAGACCAACCTAAAGGACCCTGAAGACATGGTGCTGGATCTGAGGCTGGATTTCAAAGTTCTGGAGAGAGAAAACGCTGGTAATCACATCTTCTAAATGTGCAATATTAATTCAACAACACTGAGACCAGTATGAACATCATTCACAGACTTTAATGTTGGTATTTAGCTTATTTACATTTACATTATTACGTTATTTAGCTCAAGATGTGGAGATAAAGACCATGAAGGATGAAGTGGAGAACATGAAGAAGGAGAATGCAGGTGCATAAATGACATTTGACAAATATTATAGTGTAAAATATTCTATACAAATAGTATTATTTAATCACACATAGTATTAATTCCATGTAATTACTGTAAAAATAACATACACATTGAATTATTATTCATTGGTTATGATTAGTTTAGGTTAGAATAACAGTACATTAATTCAATTCTCTACATGTAATAGAGTGCATGAGTAGATATAATTTAGAATAACAGACATCTGTATTATTTTGTATATAAGCGCAAGATGCTGTCCTGTCCGACGTACAGAAAGACCTGGAGAATCTGAAGATGGAAAATGCAGGTAATGCAGAACAGACAGTCCAACGTTCACATCCAAGCTGCTTACAAGAGTGACCATTTAATTTTTTACAGTAATTCTGAGCATGGGAACAATCAGCGACATCTCATCAATATACATTGTTATACATCCATACATACAGTCATGTACATTCATATACCGCCATAAACTGCCATATACAGCCATATAAATTAACTGTTATATGCAACCATAATCATCCATAAATTATTATATTCCGCCATAAACTGCCATATACAGCCATATAAATTTACTGTTATATGCGACCATCCTGTCATAAAAACTCTTTAATCTCCTATAGAAATAAGCCATACCATAATCTACCATAAAGTACTGAATTATTCCTTCATTAATGCAGCACTTGTGGCAGAGCTGACGGCTCTAAAGATCCAAATGGATGACAATGAGCAGAACGTGGAGAACCTGACTCATCAGAATGCAGGTGCTGGATTGAAATGATCTCTAATCATATTTTCTTGGTGAAGATTTGGCTCATTTTTTGTGTTCCACCTACATCAGAACAAGCAGCAGAGCTGAAAGCTGTCAAGAACCAAGTAGAAGATCTGCAGCAGAAGAACTCAGGTATCATGTGATGAACTGTGGTTTTAATATTTTCTGCTCTGAATGCAGAGATTGGAGGACTGAAGAGCAGACTAACATCAGTGGAGACCAAAGTGGAGAAACTGAACAACATGAATGCAGGTAAATGACATTATTATTGCTATATACTGAATACATATTGTAATCGTGATGAAAGATCGGTTTATTTGTACATGATGAGTATTGGGTCATATCCTTAAATATGATGTGCCTTTTATTTGGGATATAAGTTACTTTCTAGTCATCGTTCTATGTAAATCAATAGAATTACTTACATATCAGATGATTATGTTTTTGTCTTTTTGTAAAGTTGAATATCAGCAGTGATGTTTTTTTGGTTCTGTTCCACTTTACAGGAGGCAAAGTGGCCTTTTCAGCAGCTTTGACATTTAATACTGAGTATGTACAAGCAGGACCTTCCGAACTGAACTTGGTCTTCAGGAACATCATCACCAATGTTGGAAACACCTACAGCAGTAATACAGGTGCTAAGCATCTTCTCATAGTCATGGTGTCAGTGGGAGTCACATTCTTTAAACACCTCAGTGCCAGCCTCTTAACGCACTTTGTCAAAGTTAAGTGACTGTCCTTGTGAAACACCACACACGGTGTGGCTCAGGTTTAAAGGCTTAAACCATCACCGTTGGTGAGGAGCGGGCAGCCATGTTCATCTTCTCTGAATCAGCTCGTTTTGCTCCTTACTGACCCGTGACTGGTTGGCTCGGCCTGTAGAATTGAGCCTCTTTGTCTTTGGACTGGAAGGCGGAGTCCCTGGTGTCCACCAGGGTTTGTGGTTCGGTCCGGTGATGAACAGGGACTGATAGTCTCCTGTTTAACCTGACAGGTGCATCATGGTAGTAGATCTGACTGTAGTGAATTTTTCTGTATGGTTCTGCAGGGTTCTTCACCGCTCCAGTGAAGGGCGTTTACTTCTTCAGGTTCACCGTGGCGGACATCCTCTCATCGCGCACCATGTACACAGCGCTGTACAGGAACCAGCAGAGGATCATGTTGCTGGGGGAGTACGACATGGACCACCACATCTCCTACCTGGTCGGCGGCGTGACTCTGCAGCTGGAGGCGGGAGACTGGGTTAACCTGCGTCTTCCTGGAAACCAGCGACTTTACAACACTGAGAGTAATCACTGCATCTTCAGCGGATTCCTGCTCTTCACCCTGTGAAATGGTGATAATCATCACTTGGTCTGATGCCTAATAAAGTCCTGGCTTACATCATACGCCATTTGGCTTTGAAACAAATAAATCTGGAGAAATATCTAATAAAGCAAATACTTGTTTTACAGCACAGTTAGTCTTAATGTTCGATGTATCTTCCGATAATAAAGAAGCATGGCTGCTACTAAAAATCATTTTAATAATCAATTAATCTGTCCATTATTTTTTATAAATTATGAATAAATAAAAGCATTCATTTCCAACCCTTTATTCAAAAACAGAATCTTTAGAAAATGCACGAATATAATGATAATTAAACACCAAAACATAACACCAAAAACATGCACATGTATGCTTTACTTGATCTGGCGAATATAGATTTTTTAAAATAAAGTGCCACCTGAGCTGCCGGAACAACAAATAATTTATGAAAAGAAATCCAATACATATCAGAAAATTGAACAGGATTTGTTTGAATGTCTCATTGTACATTTTACCTCTGTTTGTCACGACCACGGGCTGACGGGGAAGGAAGCGCAGAGACGGGACATCTGGACAAATGGGATTTATTAATACGCACAAAAGAAAAAGGCACGAGGGACAAAACAAAGGAAGCCAAGAAAAACAAACCAACAGGCGTGTGGCGGTTGCCAGGAACTGAAATCAAAGTTCAGGATCCACATCGATGCATCAGTGTCGGTTCCTTCTAACGGGGCTCCAACCACGGATGCCTACCCAGCAGCACCTGTGCATTGTTAGAGCCCTGCTGTCAGGCTGAGTGCTGCCAGCTGGGGCTCCTGCTGCACCCAGACGTGGCACCGTTACTCTCCAACTTACCATGTAAAATCCAGATCTGGAACCAGACAGTCAGCACAATTCAGACCAAGCACTCTGTCAATCTTATGCTTCACAAGTTATTTGTGTGCATCTGGACTTTCTCTCACGTCTCAACATTACCTTGAGCTGATTAAATACAGAGATTCTGGGATTCTGCTGCAAGCAGATTTATAATGATTTATAATACCCTTATTACACCTCGCACTGCACCTGGTATACTCCGAGCCTCCAGTACTGCTCGCCTGGTCCCTCCATCTCTGAAGGTAAAAGGAAGACACAGTAGGATATTTCGGTAAAAAAAGAATCTATAAAGAAAAAATTATTGAAATCTCCTTTGCCTTTCTTGAGTGTCACGTGTCTAAAACACAAGACAAACATTAGTCCAAAAAAAAAAACATGTCAGTTTTTCCACTTTTTACTTCTGACTTTTGTTGTTTTTTAAATCAGTTTTGTCAGTTATTTTCCTTTTTCAATTCTGACTTTTGTTTTTTTTTACTTTGTCATTTTTTCCACTTATTCACCTAAGTTGAAATTGTAAAGTGCTCAAAAAATTACAAAGTAAAAAAAAACATTAGTCACAAGTGAAAAAAAAAATGACACATCAGAAGTGAAAAAGTGAAAAAAAATGACAAAGTCCAAAAAAAAACATGTCAGTTTTGTCAGTTTTTCCACTTTTTTACTTCTGACTTTTATTGTTTTTTAAATCAGTTTTGTCAGTTAAAAAAAAATGACAAAAAATGACACAAGTCAGAAGGAAAAAAGTGAAAAAAAAATGACAGTCCAAAAAAAAAAACATGTCAGTTTTGTCAGTTTTTCCACTTTTTTACTTCTGACTCTTGTTGTTTTTCTTTAACTTTGTCATTTTTTCCACTTATTCACATAAGTTGAAATTGTAAAATGCTCAAAAATTTACAGTCCAAAAAAAAAACAATAGTCAGAAGTGAAAAGGTTAAAAAAAAAAGACAAAAAATAACAAAAGTTAGAAGTGAAAATGTGAAAAAAATTAGAAAGTTAAAGAAAAACATCAGTTTTGTCAGGTTTTCCACTTTTTTACTTCTGACTTTTTTTGTTTTTTAAATCAGTTTTGTCAGTTAATGAAATCTCCCTTTTTTACTTCTGACTTTTGTTTTTTTTTTTTTACTTTTTCATTTTTTATACTTATTCACATAAGTTAAAATTGTAAAATGCTCAAAAATTTATAAAGTCCAAGAGAAAAAAAAAAGTCAGGAGTGAAAAGGTTAAAAAAAATGACATAAAAGACAGAAGCGAGAAAGTGATAAAAAATGACAAATTCGAAAAAAAACATTTTAGTTTTTTCAGTTTTTCCACTTTTCTACTTCTGGCTTTTGTTGTTTTTTTAAATCAGTTTTGTCAGTTATTTCCCTTTTTTCACTTTTAATTTTAGTTTTTTTTTACTTTGTCATTTTTTCCACTTATTCATCAAAGTTGGAATCGTAAAATGTTAAAAAAAATCTACAAAGTCGGAAAAAAAAAAACAAAATTCAGAAGTAAGAAGGTTAAAAAATGACAAAAAATAACAAAAGTCAGAAGCGAAAAAGTGAAAAAAATGACAAAGTCGAAAAAAAACATGTCAGTTTTGTCAGTTTTTTCCACTTTTTTACTTCTGACTTTTGTTGTTTTTTATATCAGTTTTGTCAGTTATTTCCCTTTTTTAACTTCTGACTTTTGTTTTTTTAACATTGTCAATTTTTTCCACTTATTCATCTAAGTTGGAATCGTAAAATGTTAAAAAATCTAAAAAGTCGGAAAAAAAAAACAAAATTCAGAGGTAAGAAGGTTAAAAAATGACAAAAAATAACAGAAGTCAGAAGCAAAAAAGTGAAAAAAATGACAAAGTCGAATAAAAACATGTTACTTTGTCAGTTTTTCCACTTTTTTACTTCTGACTTTTGTTGTTTTTTTAAATTAGTTTTATCAGTTATTTCCCTTTTTCACTTCTGATTTTTGTTATTTTTTAACTTTGTCATTTCTTCTACTTATTCACCTAAGTTGGAATTGTAAAATGCTCAAAAATCTACAAAGTCGAAAAAAAAAAAAAGTCCGAAGTAAAAAGGTTAAAAAATGACAAAAAAAAACAAAAGTCAGAAGTGAAAAAGGGAAATAACTGACAAAACTGATTTAAAAAACAACAAGAGTCAGAAGTAAAAACGTGGGAAAACTGATAAAAACTGACATGTTTTTTTTTTTGACTTTGTCATTTTTTTTCACTTTTTTGCTTGTGACTTTTGTCATTTTTTGTCATTTTTTTTTACCTTTTTACTTCGGACTTTTTTTTTTTTTCGACTTTGTAGATTTTTGAGCATTTTACAATTCCAACTAAGTTTAATAAGTGGAAAAAATGACAAAGTTAAAAAAAAACTGATTTGTTGTTTTTTAAAAGTCAGAAGTAAAAAAAGTGGAAAAACTGACAAAACTGACATGTTTTTTTTCGAGTTTGTAGATTTTAAAGCATTTTACAATTCCAACTTAGGTGAATAAGTAGAAAAAATGACAAAGTTAAAAAAACAAAAGTCAGAAGTTAAAAAAGGGAAATAACTAACAAAACTGATTTAAAAAACAACAAAAGTCAGAAGTAAAAAAGTGGAAAAACTGACAAATCTGACATGTTTATTTTCGACTGTCATTTTTCGCACTTTTTCTCTTCAGACTTTTGTCATTTTTTGTCATTTTTTAACCTTTTTACTTCGGAATTTTATTTATTTTTTCGACTTTGTAGATTTTAGAGCATTTTACAATTCCAAGTAAGTTTAATAAGTGGAAAAAATGACAAAGTAAAAAAAAAACAAAAGTCAGAAGTGAAAAAGGGAAATAACTGACAAAACTGATTTAAAAAACAACAAAAGTCAGAAGTTAAAAAAAGTGGAAAAACTGACAAAACTGACATGTTTTTTTTCGACTGTCATTTTTCGCACTTTTTCTCTTCTGACTTTGTCATTTTTTGTCATTTTTTAACCTTTTTACTTCGGAAATTTTTTTTTTTCCGACTTTGTAGATTTTTGAGCATTTTACAATTCCAACTTAGTTGAAAAAGTGGAAAAAATGACAAAGTTAAAAAAAAACAAAAGTCCGAAGTAAAAAAGGGAAATAACTGACAAAACTGATTTAAAAAACAACATGAGTCAGAAGTAAAAACGTGGAAAAATGGACAAAACTGACATGTATTTTTCCGACTGTCATTTTTTTCACATTTTCGCTTCTGACTTTTGTCATTTTTTGTCTTTTTTTTTTTCCTTTTTACTTCGGACTTTTGTTTTTTTTTTCCGACTTTGTAGATTTTTGAGCATTTTACAATTCCAACTAGTTGAATAAGTGGAAAAAATGACAAAGTTAAAAAAAAAAAAAAAGTCAGAAGTGAAAAAGGGAAATGACTGACAAAACTGATTTAAAAAACAACAATAGTCAGAAGTAAAAAAAAGTGGAAAAACTGACAAAACTGACGTTTTTTTTTCGACTTTGTCATTTTTCTCACTTTTTCTCTTCTGACTTTTGTCATTTTTTGTCATTTTTTTAACGTTTTTACTTCAGAATTTTTTTTTTTTCGACTTTGTAGATTTGGAGCATTTTACAATTCCTACTTAGGTAAATAAGTGGAAAAAATGACAAAGTTAAAAAAAAAAAACAAAAGTCAGAAGTGAAAAAGGGAAATAACTGACAAAACTGATTTAAAAAACAACAAAAGTCAGAAGTTAAAAAAAGTGGAAAAACTGACAAAACTGACATGTTTTTTTTCGACTGTCATTTTTCTCACTTTTTCTCTTCTGACTTTTGTCATTTTTTGTCATTTTTTAACCTTTTTACTTCGGAATTTTTTTTTTTTTCGACTTTGTAGATTTTTGAGCATTTTACAATTCCAACTAGTTGAATAAGTGGAAAAAATGACAAAGTTAAAAAAAAACAAAAGTCAGAAGTGAAAAAGGGAAAAAACTGACAAAACTGATTTAAAAAACAACAAGAGTCAGAAGTAAAAACGTGGAAAAACTGACAAAACTGACATGTTTTCTTTCGACTTTGTAATTTTTTTCACTTTTTCGCTTCTGACCTTTGTCATTTTTTGTCTTTTTTTTTTCCTTTTTACTTCTGACTTTTTTTTTTTTTTTCGACTTTGTAGATTTTTGAGCATTTTACAATTCCAACTAGTTGAATAAGTGGAAAAAATGACAAAGTTAAAAAAAAAAACAAAAGTCAGAAGTTAAAAAAGTGGAAAAAACTGACAAAACTGACATGTTTTTTTTCGACTGTCATTTTCTCACTTTTTCTCTTCTGACTTTTGTCATTTTTTGTCATTTTTTAACCTTTTTACTTCGGAATTTTGTTTTTTTTTCGACTTTGTAGATTTTTGAGCATTTTACAATTCCAACTTAGTTGAATAAGTGGAAAAAATGAGAAAGTTAAAAAAAAACAAAAGTCAGAAGTGAAAAAGGGAAAAAAACTGACAAAACTGATTTAAAAAACAACAAGAGTCAGAAGTAAAAACTTGGAAAAACTGACAAACTGACATGTTTTCTGTCGACTTTGTAATTTTTTTCACTTTTTCGCTTCTGACCTTTGTCATTTTTTGTCTTTTTTTTTCCTTTTTACTTCTGACTTTTTTTTGTTTTTTTTCGACTTTGTAGATTTTGAGCATTTTACAATTCCAACTTAGTTAAAAAAAAGTGGAAAAAATGACAAAGTTAAAAAAAACAAAAGTCAGAAGTGAAAAAGGGAAAAAACTGACAAAACTGATTTAAAAACTGACATGTTTTCTTTCGACTTTGTAATTTTTTTCACTTTTTCGTCTCTGACTTTGTCATTTTTTTGTCTTTTTTTTTCCTTTTTACTTCTGACTTTTTTTTTTTTTTTCGACTTTGTAGATTTTTGAGCATTTTACAATTCCAACTTAGGTGAATAAGTGGAAAAATTACAAAGTTAAAAAAACAAAAGTCAGAAGTTAAAAAAGGGAAATAACTAACAAAACTGATTTAAAAAACAACAAAAGTCAGAAGTAAAAAAGTGGAAAAACTGACAAATCTGACATGTTTATTTTCGACTGTCATTTTTCGCACTTTTTCTCTTCTGACTTTTGTCATTTTTTGTCATTTTTTAACCTTTTTACTTCGGAATTTTATTTATTTTTTCGACTTTGTAGATTTTAGAGCATTTTACAATTCCAAGTAAGTTTAATAAGTGGAAAAAATGACAAAGTTAAAAAAAACAAAAGTCAGAAGTGAAAAAAGGGAAATAACTGACAAAACTGATTTAAAAAAACAACAAAAGTCAGAAGTTAAAAAAAGTGGAAAAACTGACAAAACTGACATGTTTTTTTTCGACTGTCATTTTTCGCACTTTTTCTCTTCTGACTTTTGTCATTTTTTGTCATTTTTTAACCTTTTTACTTCGGAAATTTTTTTTTTCCGAATTTGTAGATTTTTGAGCATTTTACAATTCCAACTTAGTTGAAAAAGTGGAAAAAAATGACAAAGTTAAAAAAAACCAAAAGTCCGAAGTAAAAAAAGGGAAATAACTGACAAAACTGATTTAAAAAACAACAAGAGTCAGAAGTAAAAACGTGGAAAAATGGACAAAACTGACATGTATTTTTCCGACTGTCATTTTTTTTCACTTTTCGCTTCTGACTTTTGTCATTTTTTGTCTTTTTTTTTTCCTTTTTACTTCGGACTTTTGTTTTTTTTTTCCGACTTTGTAGATTTTTGAGCATTTTACAATTCCAACTAGTTGAATAAGTGGAAAAAATGACAAAGTTAAAAAAAAAAAAAAGTCAGAAGTGAAAAGGGAAATGACTGACAAAACTGATTTAAAAAACAACAATAGTCAGAAGTAAAAAAAGTGGAAAAACTGACAAAACTGACGTTTTTTTTCGACTTTGTCATTTTTCTCACTTTTTCTCTTCTGACTTTTGTCATTTTTTGTCATTTTTTTTAACGTTTTTACTTCAGAATTTTTTTTTTTCGACTTTGTAGATTTTGAGCATTTTACAATTCCTACTTAGGTAAATAAGTGGAAAAAATGACAAAGTTTAAAAAAAAACAAAAGTCAGAAGTGAAAAAGGGAAATAACTGACAAACTGATTTAAAAAACAACAAAAGTCAGAAGTTAAAAAAAGTGGAAAAACTGACAAAACTGACATGTTTTTTTTCGACTGTCATTTTTCTCACTTTTTCTCTTCTGACTTTTGTCATTTTTTTGTCATTTTTTAACCTTTTTACTTCGGAATTTTTTTTTTTCGACTTTGTAGATTTTTGAGCATTTTACAATTCCAACTTAGTTGAAAAAGTGGAAAAAAATGACAAAGTTAAAAAAAAACAAAAGTCAGAAGTGAAAAAGGGAAAAAACTGACAAAACTGATTTAAAAAACAACAAGAGTCAGAAGTAAAAACGTGGAAAAACTGACAAAACTGACATGTTTTCTTTCGACTTTGTAATTTTTTTCACTTTTTCGCTTCTGAACTTTGTCATTTTTTGTCTTTTTTTTTCCTTTTTACTTCTGACTTTTTTTTTTTTTCGACTTTGTAGATTTTTGAGCATTTTACAATTCCAACTAGTTGAATAAGTGGGAAAAATGACAAAGTTAAAAAAAAACAAAAGTCAGAAGTTAAAAAAAGTGGAAAAAACTGACAAAACTGACATGTTTTTTTTCGACTGTCATTTTTTTCACTTTTTCTCTTCTGACTTTGTCATTTTTTGTCATTTTTTAACCTTTTTACTTCGGAATTTTGTTTTTTTTTTTTCGACTTTTGTAGATTTTTGAGCATTTTACAATTCCAACTTAGTTGAATAAGTGGAAAAAATGAGAAAGTTAAAAAAAAACAAAAGTCAGAAGTGAAAAAGGGAAAAAACTGACAAAACTGATTTAAAAAAACAACAAGAGTCAGAAGTAAAAACTTGGAAAAACTGACAAAACTGACATGTTTTCTGTCGACTTTGTAATTTTTTTCACTTTTTCGCTTCTGACCTTTGTCATTTTTTGTCTTTTTTTTTCCTTTTTTACTTCTGACTTTTTTTTTTTTTTTTCGACTTTGTAGATTTTTGAGCATTTTACAATTCCAACTTAGTTAAAAAAAAGTGGAAAAAATGACAAAGTTAAAAAAAACAAAAGTCAGAAGTGAAAAAGGGAAAAAAACTGACAAAACTGATTTAAAAAACTGACATGTTTTCTTTCGACTTTGTAATTTTTTTCACTTTTTCGTCTCTGACCTTTGTCATTTTTTGTCCTTTTTTTTCCTTTTTACTTCTGACTTTTTTTTCTTTTTTCGACTTTGTAGATTTTTGAGCATTTTACAATTCCAACTAGTTGAATAAGTGGAAAAAATGACAAAGTTAAAAAAAAACAAAAGTCAGAAGTGAAAAAGGGAAATAACTGACAAAACTGATTTAAAAAACAACAAAAGTCAGAAGTTAAAAAAAGTGGAAAAACTGACAAAACTGACATGTTTTTTTTCGACTGTCATTTTTCTCACTTTTTCTCTCTGACTTTTGTCATTTTTTTGTCATTTTTAACCTTTTTACTTCGGAATTTTTTTTTTTTTTCGACTTTGTAGATGTTTGAGCATTTTACAATTCCAACTTAGTTGAATAAGTGGAAAAAATGACAAAGTAAAAAAAACAAAAGTCAGAAGTGAAAAGGGAAATAACTGACAAAACTGATTTAAAAACAACAAAGTCAGAAGTAAAAACAGTGGAAAAACTGACAAAACTGACATGTTTTTTTTTTGACTTTGTCATTTTTCTCACTTTTTCTCTTCTGACTTTTGTCATTTTTTTACCTTTTTTTTTACCTTTTTACTTCGGACTTTTTTTTTTTTTCTACTTTGTAGATTTTTGAGCATTTACAATTCCTAACTTAGCCTGCATAAGTGGAAAAAACTGACAAGTTAAAAAAAAACAAGTCAGAAGTGGAAAAAGGGAATCATGAAATGATTTAAAAACAGTGGAAAAAGAAAAACTGACCCAAACTGAACATTGTTTTTTTTCGACTTTCCTTTTTCCACTTTTTCTCTTCTGACTTTTGTCATTTTTTTTGTCATTTTTTTAACCTTTTTCACTTCTGACTTGTTTTTTTTTTTCGACTTTGTAGATTTTTTAGCATTTTACAATTTCCCAACTTCGTTGAATAAGTGGAAAAAATGCGAAAGTAAAAATAACAAAAGTCCAGAAGTGAAAAGGGAAAAAACTGACAAAACTGATTTAAAAAAACAACAAGAGTCAGGAAGTTAAAAACTTGGAAAAACTGACAAAACCTGACATTTGTTTTCTTTCGGACTTTGTTAATTTTTTTTCACTTTTTCGCCTTTCTGACCTTTGTCATTTTTTTCTCTTTTTTTTTTCCTTTTTTACTTCTGACTTTTTTTGTTTTTTCGACTTTGTAGATTTTTGAGCATTTTACAATTCCAACTTAGTTAAATAAGTGGAAAAAATGACAAAGTTAAAAAAAACAAAAGTCAGAAGTGAAAAAGGGAAAAAACTGACAAAACTGATATGTTTTTTTTCGACTTTGTAATTTTTTTCACTTTTTCTCTTCTGACTTTGTCATTTTTTGTCTTTTTTTTCCTTTTTCTCTTCTGACTTTTTTTTTTTTTTCGACTTTGTAGATTTTTGAGCATTTTACAATTCCAACTTAGTTGAAAAAATGGAAAAAATTACAAAGTTAAAAAAACAAAAGTCAGAAGTTAAAAAGGGAATAACTAACAAACTGATTTAAAAAACAACAAAAGTCAGAAGTAAAAAAGTGGAAAAACTGACAAATCTGACATGTTTATTTTCGACTGTCATTTTTCGCACTTTTTCTCTTCTGACTTTGTCATTTTTTGTCTTTTTTTTCCTTTTTACTTCTGACTTTTTTTTTTTTTTTCGACTTTGTAGATTTTTGAGCATTTACAATTCCAACTTAGGTGAAAAGTGGAAAAAATTACAAAGTTAAAAAAACAAAGTCAGAAGTTAAAAAAGGGAAAAACTAACAAAACTGATTTAAAAAACAACAAAGTCAGAAGTAAAAAAGTGGAAAAACTGACAAATCTGACATGTTTATTTTCGACTGTCATTTTCGCACTTTTTCTCTTTCTGACTTTTGTCATTTTTTGTCATTTTTTAACCTTTTTACTTCGGAATTTTATTTATTTTTTCGACTTTGTAGATTTTAGAGCATTTACAATTCCAAGTAGTTTAATAAGTGGAAAAAATGACAAAGTTAAAAAAAACAAAAGTCAGAAGTGAAAAGGGAAATAACTGACAAACTGATTTAAAAAACCAAAAAAGTCAGAAGTTAAAAAAAGTGGAAAAACTGACAAAACTGACATGTTTTTTTTCGAC